>NC_051162.1:77433631-77517413 GCF_013339745.2 Dermacentor silvarum | reverse complement strand
AGAATATAAATAAATGGCAAGCTATGAGGTACAGTAAAATTATCAAAACGTGGAACAGATATAGAGAAACGAAAACAACAACGAAAACGATGATTATACAATATCTGGTAGCGTAAAAAAACGCAAGAGAGCTGAAAACGCGAAGAGGACTACAGATACAGACAAGATGTTTCGCAAGTACATATCAGATGAAATGGAAAAAATTATACAATACTAAGCACATAAAAACATGTTCAAGTAAATATTCAAGCGTAATACGTGGGTTATGACAGGTTGACACACTCTAAGAAGGTTAGTAGTGCTGCATGAAATGATGATGATTCCGTAAGCGAGACAATGTTTGAAGGGAGTGAGTTCCATTCGGCAATAGATAAAACTAGAGGCGAATTTTGATAAAGATTAGTCCTGGCAAATATAGGTTTTACTTTATGAATATGGTCTGTGCGCGTCGATATGTGAGCAGCGGGAAGAATATGAGCTCGGGCAAATGGAATGTTGCTGTGGAAAAGGCTATGGAAGAACGACAACCGTGTTAATTTCCTGCGCATGTCAAGAGAAGAGAGATTTAGTGATTTCTTTAAGGCTGACACACTTTGATAGCGAGAGTATGAAGACGAGATGAACCGCGCAGCTTTATTTTGAACTGATTCAAGTAGGTTCGTGAGATTTGAATGATGGGGGTGCCAAATTATGGACGCATATTCTAAAGAGGGCCTGATAAGAGAACTGTATGCGCGAAGCCTGGTATCTGTGTTCGCAAGGTGTAAGTGCCGTTTTAGGTAACCAAGTTTTTTACATGCTTTTGTGGTAATGTGTTCAATGTGTGTATTCCAACTTAGATTGGAAGTAAGCAAGACACCCAAATATTTGATTGAAGATGCTGTGTCAATAGTTATACCACGTATTTTATACTGGACAGAGGTAACTCGAGTAAAGGGAGCAAATTTTACGTGTTTAGTTTTGGCTATGTTGATTTCCATCTGCCATATGTCACACCATTCGGTAAGTTTTGTTAAATCAGACTGCAGCACAGTGATGTCGGCCGGGCAGTTTATTTCATTATACAAGACGCAGTCATCTGCAAAGAGACGTATTTGTATATATATATATATATATATATATATATATATATATATTGTTACGGAGAGTTGGGCAGAAATGACTTTATTTACAGGAGATGGATGATGGTGAGCGCGCAACCAGGCACTTCGTCCTCCTCTTCTTTCCAACTGCTTCTTGTATGCTCGTTACATTCCCCCACAAGCAGACGAAGCCCGTAGGGCGAGTTAGGAGGCATCAGTAGGGTAAAAACGTTTCAGGCGAGCAACATGAGTCACTTGCGTTCTACTTGATCGCCGGCCATTGCCCAGGAGGCGAGCTACCACATAACAAAGTTCACTCAAACGTTCCAGGACAACGTATGGGCCGGAATAGTGGGACAGGAACTTTTGACACAAGGCCCGCTTGCGTTGTGGTGTCCAATGAAGCATCAAGTCGCCTTTGGCGAACGAAACAGGCCCGTGACGCTCGTCGTAACGGTCCTTTGAACGGTGTTGCGAGGCCAAAGTACGAAGGTGGGCTATTCGGCGGGCTTCTTCAGCGAGGCACACAGTCTTTGACACAGAATCATCGTCGTGCAGAATAAAGTTTAAGAAAGTATCGAGAGGGCTGCGCGGTAGCCTTGCATAGAGGAGATAAAATGGGCTGTAGTTCGTGGTTTCATGTTTCGCCGTGTTGTATGCGTAGGTTATGAAGGGCAGCACGTCGTCCCAGTTTTTATGGTTGGAGGAAACATACAGGGCTAGCATGTTGGTCAGTGTTCGGTTCGTCCTTTCAACGAGGCCATTGGTCTGTGGATGATGCGGTGTGGAGTGACGGAACTCAGAAGTGCACAGACGAAGTAGCTCCTCAACGGCGTCCGCAGTGAACTGGCGACCACGGTCACTGATGATAACACGCGGCGGACCATGACGAAGAACTACGGAACGCAGCAGGAAAAGCGCCACACATGCAGCGGTGGAAAAGGGTATGGCTGCAGTTTCTGCGTACCGTGTGAGATGGTCCACGCAAACGATTATCCAACGGTTCTTATTGTTAGATAACGGGAATGGACCCATAAGGTCAATGCCTACTTGCTCGAAAGGTGTACTGGGCGGTGTCAATGGCTGCAGGGGACCTGGTACAGCAGTGGTTGGTCGCTTGTGACGTTGACACGTTTCACAACTAGCGACATAGTGTTTGGTTGTCTGGGACATGTTGGGCCAGTAAAATCGCTCTTGCGTGCGGTATAGCGTTCGCACGAAACCAAAATGACCAGATATCGCATCGTCATGCATGGCGCGTAAGACGTCGGCGCGGAGACTCTCGGGAACAACTAGAAGAAAACGTGCTCCATTCCCGGAGTAATTGTTCTTATACAGCAACTCATCACGAATGGTGAAGCGACCGCTGCCTTGAGCAGTACGAGCGGCGGCAAACAGCGGATCCAGGTTGAGATCATTGCGTTGCTCTCTCTGAAAGTCTGCCGCGTCGGGGAACGTACGAGTAATGGCAGCGAGATAGTCATCAAAATTCTCAGCTTCGCAGTCGGAAGTCGCAAGAGGAATGCGAGAAAGGCAGTCTGCGTCGGCATGACGACGTCCGCTCTTGTATGACACCACGAAGTCATATTCCTGTAGGCGCAGCGCCCAGCGCGCGAGTCGACCTGATGGATCACGCAAGCCAACCAGCCACCATAAAGAGTGATGATCGGTGACTATCTTAAATGGTCTTCCGTAAAGATAACATCGAAATTTCTGCACGGCGAAAACAGCTGCCAGGCATTCCTGCTCCGTAACCGTATAATTGCGCTCGGACTTGCTCAGACAACGGCTGGCATATGCAACGACATGTTCGGCGTTGTTGTGACGTTGTACAAGTACCGCTCCTATTCCGATTCCACTAGCATCGGTGTGCACTTCAGTCGTGCAAGATGGGTCGAAGTGACGCAAGAGGGGTGCTGACGTTAGTATAAATTTCAGTTGCGAGAATGATGCGTCACACTCCGGTGTCCATGTGAAGGATACATCCTGTCGCAGAATAGATGTCAACGGGTGAACAATATCGGCAAATCGGGGTACAAAACGACGAAAATAGGAACATAGACCAATGAAGGAGCGAAGTTCTCGTGCTGTCTGTGGTGGTTCGGGTCTGACGCCATCCTTGTCGACTAGATGTCCCAGAACCAATGTTTGACGCTCGCCAAACCGACACTTTTTTGAGTTTAAAACTAGTCCAGCTTTCTCGATGCAACTCAGAACAAGACTCAGGCGGGCGTTATGTTCTTCCAACGTGCGGCCAAAGATTACAACATCATCCAAGTAACACATGCATATCTCCCACTTTAGGCCACGTAAAATTGTATCCATGAATCTTTCGAAGGTGGCGGGAGCATTACAGAGGCCAAAAGGCATAACATTAAATTCGAATAAGCCATCTGGGGTCACGAATGCGGTCTTTTCCTTGTCTTTAGATTCCATAGGTATTTGCCAATACCCCGATCGTAGATCAAGCGTCGAAAAATAAGAAGCAGCGTGTAAGCAATCGATGACGTCGTCGATTCGCGGTAGTGGGTAGACATCCTTTTCGTCACAGCGTTTAGACGTCTGTAATCTACGCAGAATCTCCAGGAACCATCTTTCTTCCGGACGAGGATTACTGGAGCTGCCCATGGGCTGGACGACTTTTGAACAACACCTTTTTTCATCATTTCCTTAACTTGTTCTGCGATAACCTTGCGCTCTGAGGATGACACGCGGTAGGGCTTCTGGCGAATGGGGTGTGCTGAGCCGGTATCTATTCTGTGGCGAGCTCGTGATGATGGTAAATCAAGTGGCTTATCTCCGTGGGTAAAATCAAATGCAGCAACATGTCGAGATAGGACTTGTACCAGTGCTTGACGCTCAGGTGTGCAGAGAGCCTTGCTGATCATACCGGGAATCAGCTCTTCAGAAGGGCGATAATCGCATGGAGAATAAGCAGGAGCGGGCTCTGCTGTGAGTACTGCTATTGATCTGCATGAAGCTTCATCGAAAAGGGCAATTTTCATGCCTCGAGGCAGAACTACTGGCGTGGCGGAACAATTCAGCGCCCACAACGTTGCGACTCCTCTCGTCAAGCACACGACAGAGCAAGGCACGAGTATACATTTTTTAGCACAGTTAATGCTGATGGGCCTAATCACGAGGTCAACGCAAGGAGCGCCAACAGTAGTTGCACAAACACGAACGGGCGTTAGGCACCATGAGGGGGCAAGCACTGCATCAAGCACACTGAGTGTATTCCTTTCTTCGTCACACGAGCTTTGTTCAGAAAGCGCGGGTAAAAGCACCTCGTTCACATGGATTTCACCATTTCCACAGTCCACAGAAGCGCCGCAGTGTTGAAGGAAATCTATGCCGAGAATTACATCGTGCGAACAGCGGGCAAGGACTAAAAACTCCGACACAAACACTTTCCCAGCCAACGTAACACTTACAGCGCAAACACCGAGGGGGTGGAGCCACTCTCCGCCCACTCCACGAAAGGTAACGGCATCGTCCCATGAAAACATAACTTTGTGGCCTAGGCGGTTCTTGAAAGCGAGGCTCATGACAGACACATTCGCACCAGTATCAACTAAAGCAGTGGTCGGCAATCCGTTAACTAGCACATTCACTTTGTTTTTGATCATCACAGCAGGCAGAGGTATTTCATCCAAAGACCGTCCGGCGACCTCACCTCCATCGGCCGCGGATGCTAGTTTCCCGGCGGGGGCGAAGATGCACGGCGCCGAGGGGACGGAGAACCACGAGGACGGTTAATTGGTGGTGTCAGGCTGCGGTCAGACGCTGGCGAATCGCTGCGTCTGATCTCGCGCGAGAAACGGTCCGTGGGAAGTGAACTGGTCCATGGGTCGTGCGAAGTACGGGTTCCAGGTGGCGAAAACATCGGCGGTGTCCTTCGTGGCTGACGGTGTTGGCGACAGTAACGAGCTATGTGTCCCGTGGAACCGCAGCTGTAGCACACGGGAGGGTCACGGTTCACTGTATACTCTTCAAAACCAATGCTTGCTCTCTGTGGGCGGTAAGCGAGTTCGATCTCTCTAGGGTAACTCGCCTCCGGTGTTCGCTGGGATCGGTTGTATCGGTCGTAATTGGGGTCCTGGTAGTTGGGTCGACGTTGCTCTGGTCGCGTCCCGGCATCATAAGTCACGGGGCCTTGGCGATAATACCGTGGCTCTGCCCATCGTGATCGAGCGTCAGAGGGAGCGCCGCTTTCGTAAACAAGTGGTGGCTGTCGAGGCGGGAGTCTATATTCCGCTGGATACTCGGAGAAGGATGAAACGGTTGTCTCAACAGCTGGGGACGAGCATGGGTGATAAGTATCGCGGTGAGTCACTTGTGAGTGCAGGCTGAGCTCTTCTCGAACTATTTGACGGATCGTTGAAGCAAGATCGAGCGACTGGTCGTTATCTATGCTTGCAACGGTCGTAACGTTGGCTAATCTGCCAAACTTCGGCGTAACGCGCCTCGTCTTAAGCGGCTCGAACGTGCGGCAGTGCCGGATGACGTCGGCGACAGAGGCCAGGTTGTCTTTAGCAATCAGAAAGCTATAAACGTCCTCGGCGATTCCTTTTAGGATGTGCCCGACTTTGTCTTCCTCGGACATGCCAGAGTCCACCATCCTGCAGAGTTTTAGCACTTCCTCAATGTAGGTCATGCATGTTTCGCCCGGTACTTGCGCGCGTTGTGAAAGCGTCAGCTCTGCCCTTTTCTTTTTCGTCACGGAGTCACCGAAGCGCTCTTTGATTTGCGAAACAAATCTTTCCCATGTTGTGAATGTCTCCTCGTTGTTGTCAAACCACACCAACGCGGTATCCGTAAGAAAGAACACAACGTTGGAAAGCTGGGAAGTGCTATTCCACTTGTTGTAGGCGCTCACCCGTTTGTAATGGATGAGCCATTCATCGACGTCTTCGCCCGGTTTTCCGGCGAAGGGACGTGCATCTCGTAGTTGCTGGGCAGAACTGGCAGAACTGGCAGAGGCTGGGACAGGCCGTTGCTCTTCCGCGTCGCGGGACATCTCCAACTCCGCTGGGTTCGGTGGAAGTCCAGCAAGGCGGCGGCTTCGACGAAGAACTTGCGGTATAACCTCCGTCTTCGGGTGTCGATTACCCAGCACCTTCCACCACAACTGTTACGGAGAGTTGGGCAGAAATGACTTTATTTACAGGAGATGGATGATGGTGAGCGCGCAACCAGGCACTTCGTCCTCCTCTTCTTTCCAACTGCTTCTTGTATGCTCGTTACAATATATATATATATATATATATATATATGTGTGTGTATTGAAGCTAGTACAGGCTTACAGTCCAACCACTAATCATGATGATGAAGGAATAAACCGACTGATGAAGATGTTGCATAAGCAATTTGACAGGCGAAGACTAAGTACACAGTAGTCATGGGCGACTTCAAGGCAAAAGTGGGGGGAAACGCTGGGGAGCAAGCTACTATGGCAACAATTCTAGGAATAGTAGAGGTGAAATGTTGGTAGAATTCACGGAAAGGAATAGACTCCGACTAGAGCACTGCACGGGCCGATTTTTGCGGCCTGGGCCCGGCCCGGGCCCGTTTTTACATTTGGCGGCCCGCCCGAGCCCGATCAAAACTTTTATGGCGAGACCCGGGCCCGGCCCGGGCCCGGAAATAATCTACGTTACCCGCCCGGCCCGGCCCGCCACCCCTTTACCTTAAGCCCGAGCCCGGCCCGAGCCCGACTCGAACCCGGCCCGAACTCGGCCCGAGACCAAAAACTACATGTTTTTCAGAGTTGAGAAGCCCGAGAATGACTCGCAGAAAGCCCGAGCCCGGCCCGGGCCCGCGTCAAAAAACCCGAGCCCGGCCCGGGCCCGGGTCAAAAAGCACACGCCGTGCCCGAGCCCGGCCCGAGCCCGTGAAAAAACGCCTCTACCCGGCCCGGCCCGGGCTTTCGGGTAAGCCCGAGCCCGTGCAGTGCTCTAACTCCGACTACTAAATACCTTATTCAGGAAGCGCAGTAACAGGAAGTAAGAGTGAATTAGCCGTAATGGCGAAACAAGAAATGAAATAGCTTTCATACTCTGCGCCGATCCCAGCATAGTGAACGATGTAGAATTGTCAGATAAGGTAAAGGGCAGTGTACGATCGGTTAGTCAGGTTTAGGATTTACCTTAATTTTAAGAGATAAAAAGCCAAATTAGTCGAGAAGAAGCAGGTCAATGTAGACGCAGTAAGGATAAAAACACACGAATTCAGGCTGGTGTTTGAAAACAAATATGCATATATAGAACAGTTAGATGAAGATAACATAGAGGTAATGACTGAAACCTCCGCTAGGCTGATTTCAGAAACAGCAGTTGAAGTTGGAAGTAAGCTACCAATGCAGCCACTAAATTAGCTCTCCCCAGTAACAAAGGACATAATAAAGAAACGAGAAAGTATGAAGGGGCCTAACACATTGAATGAGATGAGTCAAAGCTGATAACGAAAAAGAAATTAAGCTATATTTGAAATAATAATGTCGGAAAGATTCAGGAAGCCGTAAAATGGTCTTTCTTCTTTCTGGGGTTTTACATGCCAAAACGAGTTCTGATTAGGAGGCACGGCGTAGTGGAGAGCTTGGGATTAATTTTTACCACCTGGGGTTCTTTAACGTGCAGATGCCGCAAAATGTGGCCGCAGCCTAAAGCCAATGACGAAAAAAAAACTTGGCATAGAACAGTGCAAGCTGCCTGCAGTGAAACAAAAGCTAGGTAATGTCATCAGCAATTTGGATGATACAGTTAAAGCAGCCGAATGATTCTGTACTGACGCAGAGCAGTCACATAACCTTCAGTAGAAGCAGTGATGAACAGGATACAAAGGCAACGTTCATAACTAACGATGAAGTTAGAAGGGCCTTGCAACACATGTCCAGGAGAAAAAGGCCGGAGAAGGTCCAGTAAGAGTTGATTTATATAAAGATAGAGAGATATTATGCTTGAAAGTTTGCCGTCCTTTACACGCAAAGAAGAATGCCAACATTATACTTATCCATAAGAATGGGAACGTTAAAGAATTGAAGACTCATAGGTCCATTAGTTTGCTGTCACTATTTTACAGAATATTCACCGAGATAACTTCCAATAGAATCAGGGCAACACTTCACTTTCACCGACCAAGAAAACAGGCTGGCTTCAAAGAGATATACACTACAATGTATCATATATATGCCATTATTATAATAACTCAGCAATCTGCGGAGTACAATCAACCTCTTCATACTGCTTTTTTAAATTATGCCAATGCATTTGATTCAGTAGAGATACCCGCAGTCATGGAGGCATTGAGTAATAAAGGAGAACAGGGGGCATGTTTGATTATCTTGAAAAATATCTACAAAGGTTCCACAGCTACCTTGGTTCTCCAAATTACCTATCAACAAACGGGTAAGGCATGGAGACACAATTTTTCCAATGCTATTCACTGCATGCTTAGATGAAGTATTCAAGCTATTTTGATTTGGGAGGCGTAGGAGTGAGAATCAACAGCGAATATCTCTACCCTCCACAACCTTTGCTTTGCTTGCGACATTGTCCTGTTCAGTAAAAGTGGAGATAAATAGCAAAAAAATGATTGAGGTCCTTAACCGAGAAAGTGTAAGAGTGCGGTTGCATATTGATATGCAAAAGACAAAGGTAATGTTCAATAGCCTGAGAAAGAAACAAGAATTCAGGATCGCTAGTAAGCAGCTAGAGTGTGTACAAGAGTACGTTTATATAAGTCAATTTCTTACAAGGGACTCTGGTGATGAGGATGTTCCCTACGGGAGAATAAAATTGGGTTGCACTGCTTAACGGCAGGCATTACCACATAAAGACTGGAAGCTTATCACTGTAGTTGAAAATGAAAGTGTACAGGCATTGCATTCTACCGGTCCTAACAACGGCAGTAGACAATATTGTAGTTGAATTTTGGAGAAAGAGATGCAGCTGGGGAGGCAATGTAAGGCGTACCGCAAATAACAGGTGTACGGTTAGACTTACAGAATGGCTGGCAACGAAGGGAAGCGCAGTGGCAAACAGAAGAAAATCATGTGAGGCGATTAAATTTGGAATTTGCAGGAGGAAATTGTATTCATCTAGCGTGAAGCAGGGATAAATCGAGGCCACAGAGAGAGGTCTTCCTACTCACAGTGGGCCTAAATATATGCTGATAATGATAATGACGATAAATCATTTGACTTGATGCCATTTTAAGACACTTTCCTGAAATTATGCGATATAAAGCATTGGAGTTCTGGTCAACTTATTTTACTCCCACAAGCTTGTATCGGTCTCTATGGTATAAAACTTTCCTGATTAAACCGGTCAGAAAACATTTGATGCACTTAATAAAGTACAAATGTTCAAAGCTTAATCTAGAAAACATACAACTTGACCGAATGTTCACATAAAATTTGTATAGAGAACTAAACAACACATCTCCTTTTTTTCTTGCAGGCTTTGTCGTGTACCCGAAACTTCTGGAAAGCAGGGCAGACGATGACCGTCTTATTTTGCACGTTCATCCTGGTCTGACTCTCACTCTCGAAAAGAGCTCTATATTGGCGAAGCATTTACATTTTGTCTCATCATTTGAACATTCCACCGCAACACTCGTAAGCAAACATCACCTAAGCAATCTGCTATAAACGGTTAACAATATTACAGTGATTATAAAGCACACTTCCCCCCAAAAAAGATTATTTACACAAGAAACACTGTACAAAGTTTTCACCCTAAATGAAAAGGTCATAACAGAAAACAATTGCCTCGATGGGAGCATACCGTCTCTAACAATGTCCTAAAAATATTCAAGTACGTGCGCGTTATTGTCACTTCATTTTTCTAGTTGTGTGTCGCGTGTTTTTGTCACCGATCTCAGCGGCGTGCGGGTGTTACGAGAGACGAGGTTGGGAGAGGCATGGCAACACAGCAAGCAGATTTTAATTTCACGGAAACCCAAAACCTCAAAATAAAAACTGACTCAACCTAGAACACAATGAATAAATACTACCAAATATACAACCTAACAAATCATCACTAATGATGTCCTTATTTCCGCCAATGTTAGTCCGTGGCGTCTGATCTGTGAAAGTCAGGCAACACTAGTCTCAGACTGCGACGCTACAAGAATGGATCATTCTTACTGAGTTCGTTGTTGCACGTATCTTCCCGGCCGGAAACTTGTAGGGTCTTTCTGAATGCCGTTGCTCATGCCGACTGTCGCATAATCGTTGCTGCCTTGATTTTGGCCCATCAACTTGTTCAACTCGAATGCCGGTGTCCCGAACTCCATCGGGGACGTGGCCCTGGTCAGGCCTAACACCGAGGTACGCCGCAACTTCTGGGAGCGCCGACATGGAACCCCGGGGATTACCGAACGCGCTGGTCTGCAGATGAAGGGGGATCCTCTATGGAGTGCCCAGCCCTGCCGTGACAGGCTGCAGCCTGTCCAAGGAGCCTCACTCGAACTTCGCCGAGGTCTACGGCCGCACCCTGGACTGCCAGCGTCACGGACACGACCGAGCATCCAAGTCTGCCGTCGCCAGTGCGGTGCTAACGATGCGACCTTCCTGGCCCAGAACCACGTCGATAATCACCGCTCAGCGTCTCTTCACCCTCGATTACACCTTGGGACACGTGCCTCGAGGTCTCGTGCCGTTCGGAACGCTTCGTTCAAATCGTCTTCTTTTTCTTCTCTCGGGCCGCGTGCCTCTTAGTCATGACATTGTCACAGTATTGTACAGAAATTGGTAGTTTAGGAATACTAAGGTTAATTATAATCAAATAAATTCAGAACGTTAGAAACAGTTACCCATTAGCAAACGCATTATGACAGTCTTCGAAGAAATATGGTAGAGGCAAGCGCCAGTTATTGAAATGGTGACTTTGAAGCTGGGTTTTCCTTTTTATACTCGATGAACTGAATTATGTCCAATAAAAACCGTCATCTCAATTCTATAGTTTTGGCTCAAATGTGTAATATTTACTGATAGCCTTTAAAATTGTTCAAATAATTGAGTCGAACCGACTCACTTATTCAACTTTGTGGAAATTATAGACACAACATAAAATCAACTGCTCGACAGAAGTGTGAAACCCTCGACAGACGGTTAATTAGGATTCAAGAAACAATATGCAAAAAAAACTCCTAGAGATATTTATATTGACGCAAGATAAAAGAAGAAGCATAGAGCATTATGCCGGTACGAATGAAGAAGAGGCAGAGGTTGATCCTCGCCATCTTGGCTGGCTGCTGTTAGATCTGTACTTCTGGCCTGCCTTGTATATATTTGTAAATACACGCATTTAGAGCAAACTTTCAGCTGGAGGTGCGGGGTATGCTGCCTGTTCATCATTATCGCTCAAGCACGGAACTCCGAAGCGGTCGGCGCGTTGTTCCCTCGGCGATGGCCAATAAAGCACGCACCAAGGTAGACTGGTAGCGTAGCTTCCATAGAAGCCCACATGTCAAGAAAATGGCGGCTCGTCGCAACGGTCGCCATCTACGTATCGAGGGGACAACTAACAGCAAGCAATATATATATATATATATATATATATATATATATATATATATATATATATATATTGTGGGCATTTATTGTGCACGTCTTCATCATCTGTACATTATCATCATGTGCCCCTCATCTTCATCGCGTGTGCGGGCGCATCATCATCAGTGTGGACTGTGTCGGAGGCTGTTCAGGCTGGTTGTGGACGCCGCCCTTCTTCACCGTGTCGTCTCTCGGGCTCAATAAAGGTCCGCCCTTACTGTGACGTCACAAGTAGTGGAGGTGCTTCCTGGTTCTCCGTCCTCTACGCCCCTGGCCTACTCCCTGGAGCTTCGTTCGGGTCGCCGCTTGTGCCCACTGTCCGTCAGCATGTCGCAGGACGAGCAGCCTGGTGCTTCTACCCCAACCATCCCGTCTTCACAAGCCGCACCTTCTGTGATCATCAGCGGCCACCAGCGTGATCCTCATCGGTTCGCTGGTCTTCGTGGTGAAGATGCTGAGGACTGGTTGGATGATTACGAGCGCGTAAGCTCTGCTAATCGGTGGGATGATCCCCACAAGCTCCGCCATGTCTCGTTATACCTGACCGGTGTGGCGAAGACATGGTTTTTCAACCATGAGGTTGATTTCACCGATTGGACGAACTTCAAGCAGCAACTTCGGCAAGTTTTTGGCACGCCGGCGGTTCGCTCCGCCCTTGCGAAGAAAACTCTGGATGCTCGCACACAACATTCCGGCGAGTCCTACACATCGTACATCGAGGATGTGCTTGCACTCTGTCGCCGTGTCAATGATGCGCTGGCTGAGTCAAACGCGCCGGCTGAGTCAAACAGGATACGCCACATTCTTAAAGGTATTGGGACTGTGGCCTTCAACGCGCTCGCCGTCAAGAACCCGGTTACTGTCGCTGATATCGTCTTGACGTGCCAGCGCGTCGACGAGCTCGAGTCCGTACGTTTGCAGCCGGACTTCAGCGAACACCGCTCTGCGGCAGACCCTGACTTGCGTATGATGATCCGGGTGATCATACGCAAAGAACTGAACTCACTTGGCTTGTCACCTCCACTGATTCCTGCTCAGCCTTCTGGTGCAGCTTTGCGCGACGTCATCAGAGAGAAACTTGCGTCAATGACCTGCTCTGCGCATGTGGACCCTCCGGTCCCTCGCACCGTGCCAACATACGCGCATGTAGCTGCCGCGCCTCCAACTAGTGTACGTCCAACGTTGCCTCTACCCACATACACGCTGGATGTTGTCGCTCCTCCGGCCAATGTCCCCTCATTACCACTTGAGCCGTCATCGCCCCACCTGACCGCACTATCTCATAGCACACAGAGCGCCCCTTACTACCCGCCTTGGCGACCATCTCGTCCTACCTGTTATTACTGCGGTTATCGCGGCCATATATCACGTTTTTGCCGCAAGCGCCAACAAGATGAGCGTCGCGGGTACGACCTGTCTGAACGCGATGTGTATGCTGGTGGGGTCTCTTACCAAAGCCGTCGTTACGCTTCCCCTCCGCGCCGTTCCCCATCTCCGCCCGCAACGACCGAGACGCCGAATGGTTACCGCACCACCAGACGTCGATCACCTTCGCCCTTCCGCCGCTCCTCCTCACCGCTTCGGCCTGCCTCATTCACCTCTGACCGCCGCCCGGAAAACTAAGTAATGCAGTTTTCGGAGGAAAAACTACATTCACCGACAGGACTACAATTCCTCCAGCGCGCCCTTGTAATATGGTGTCCGTGTTTGTTGAAGGTGTGCACCTTGAAGCTTTGGTGGACACCGGTGCGACTTTATCTGTTATACATTCCGATTAGTGTAGGCGTCTCAGGAAAGTTACGACGCTTTTTGATGGACCCGCGCTTGTTGCAGCTCAAGGGAAAACAATCCGCCCTTCCGTATTTTGTACAGTGCGCGTATTCATCGATGGCATCGTCCACTATACAATTTGCTGTGCTGTCGCCCTGCTCCCACCAGCTCATTTTAGGATGGGATTTCCTTGCCTCTGCTTCTGCTGCTATATGTTGTGGGCAAGGTGTCGTACGTATGACCGACACCGACTATTCGCTCGGCGATGAACCGTAGCAGCTACTTCGTCGTCTCGCTGCAAAAGATACCGAGCTACCTCCAGGCTGTCAGCAAATTCTGACCATCTCGTCCAACGTCATCGACCATGGCGATGTGTTAGTGTTACCTTGTGCGCGTTGGCTCACAAAAAGGATAGCCATTGTTTCAGGCCTAGTTAGGTTTGATAATTGTTCTGCGCTTCGAGCAGCAAAGAAGACCACATCTGAGAAAAGTCTACTCCCTAAAGGCACCACTTTGGCTTGCGTTGTTGATTCAGAGCATCTCTCCGTCGTTCCCCTCAAGGCTGCTCCCTCTTAAATCCCTTCTGCTGGACATTCTGCCTCTACCTCTGTTCTTGCTGCTGTAATCAGCTTTGGACTTGACCCCTTCGCAGACGCAAAAACTCCTTGCCTTGCTGAACAAGCATGAAGTTTCATTTGACGCCCATTCTTCAACATTGGGACAGACGACCATCACAGCTCATCGGATTCAGACAGACGGCAGATCCATCGTGCGTCGCCGGCCGTATCGCGTGTCTCTAGCTGAGCGCAAAATTATTGAGCAAAACGTCGCCGACATGCTGCAACGTGAGATAATTCACCCCTCTGCTAGCCCTTGGTCGTCTCCCATTGTTTTGTTCCGAAAAAAAGATGACTCCGTGCGTTTCTATGTAGATTACCGAGCGCTGAACAAGATCACGCGCAAGGATGTGTACCCCATGCCTCGCATTGACGATGCCCTCGATTCCCTGCAAGGTGCCGAGTACTTCTCCAGTGTTGATCTGCGTTCAGGTTACTGGCAAATTCCGATGCACGAAGCCGACAAAGAAAAAACAGCGTTTGCAACACCAGATGGTCTTTACGAGTTCAACGTCATGCCCTTCGGCCTCTGCAATACTCCCGCAACTTTTGACCGCATGATTGACACCGTTCTGCGTGGGCTGAAGTGGAAGACCGGCTTGTGCTATCTGGATGACATCGTTATTTTCTCGTCGACATTTGCACAGCACCTGCAACGTCTCGACGAGGTTCTCACGTGCATAGCCAGTGCTGGTCATCAACTCAACACCAAAAAGTGCCAGTTTGCAAGCAAGATGATCAAGGTCTTAGGTCATACTGTAGGCAAGGATGGTATATTCGACCTGATCCTGACAAGATTTCGGCGGTGCTTCACTTTCCTCGTCCAGAAAAGACCAAGGACCTACGCAGTTTCCTCGGCATCGCTTCCGATTTTCGCCGATTCGCGATTTCGCCTCTATAGCTCTACCTTTACACCACTTACTGCGTTCTGGTGCTCCCTTCGTGTGGTCACCTGAATGTGAATCTGCCTTTGACCAGCTAAAGGGCGCTCTCACATCTGAACCTGTCCTGTGTCATTTTGATGAGACTGCACCCACACTCTTGCACACGGATGCAGGCGGCCATGGCATTGGTGCTGTGCTCCTCCAGCCAGACTGCTCTTCGCGTGAAAGAGTCGTTGCGTATGCCAGCCGCGTGCTCACACCTGCCGAGAAGAACTACACCATCACCGAGCAGGAGTGCCTCGCTGTCGTTTGGTCCGTCCAGAAATTTCGTCCTTATCTCCACGGTTGCCATTTTACCATCGTGACGAATCACCACGCCTTGTGCTGGCTTTACACACTCAAGAACTTGTCCGGGCGTCTTGGTCGCTGGATTCTTCGTCTGCAAGAATATGACTTTGAAATCATCTACAAGTCTGGTAAGAAGCACCAAGACGCAGACGCTCATTTTCGCTTCCCGTTTCCTACAGCCGCACTCATCAATGGTTCCGCCACCACCTCCAGTGACGCACTAACTGACGTCTATTCTACGGCGGTTTTGTCCTTCGCCATTCTTGATCATCTGACTTCGCACGACCATGAATCATTTTCGTCTCAACAACTCGCTGACTCGTAGTGTCGCCGTATTATAGACCACCTTCGTGGAGCTTCGCGCCCGCCTAACGCCCGGCTTCGTCGACAGCTGACACGATTTAAGCTGGAAAACTCCGTGCTGTACCGCCATATCCACAATCCTGATGGACGACGCTGGTTGGCCGTGCTACCTCGTTGCCTTCGTGCGCGTGTCCTACAGGCCTTTCATGACGATTTGACTGCTGGCCACCTTGGCATCCAGAAAACTTACGACCGCATAAGAAGTCGCTTCTGCGGGCCTGGCCTGTCTACCAGTGTGGCGAGATACGTCGCTTCCTGCGCCCTTTGTCAGCGTCGCAAACGTCCAACATCAGCTCCTGCCGGGCAACTACTACCAGTCTCATGTCCTGCGGAACTATTTGAGGTTGTTGGCATCGATCTCTATGGGCCACTTTCCATGACTTCCACCGGTAGGCGATGGATAGTGACAGCCGTCGACCACCTGACGCGCTATGCCGAAATAGCTTGTGTAAGTTCAACATCGGCTTCCGAAGTCGCTGCCTTCATTCTTAAATCGATAATCCTGCGCCATGGCGCCCCTCGTGTCCTTCTGAGCGACCGCGGAAAGACATTCCTTTCCCAACTGGTAGGCGAAGTTCTCAAAGCCTCTGGCACCACTCACAAGACTACATCAAGTTATCATCCTCAGACCAACGGCCTGACTGAGCGGTTTCATCGTACGCTCTCTGACATGATAGCCGCCTATATTCAACCCTATCACAGAAACTGGGACACAATTTTGCCGTTCGTCACCTTCGCTTATAAGACCGCCGTTCAACGCACAACCGGTTACTCGCCATTCTACCTTGTTTATGGCCGTTCACCCAGTTCCTTTCTCGATGTTTCTTTCTTCTCTGCCCCTGTCAGTCCATCTCGATCTTCCTGCGAAGGATAGGTTTCACGCCTCGTCCATTGTCGCCAGCGTGCCCGCGTCAACACCTTAGCCAGACAGCGGGACCGCAAGGATCATTATGACGCACATCATCGTGTGGTATTCTACAAGTCTGGCGATGATGTGCTGCTCTGGACACCATTTCGCACTCCTGGATTGTGGGAGAAGTTTCAGTGTCAGTTTATTGGCCCCTACACGGTCCTGGAAATGACATCTCCAGTTAATTATCGAGTGACCGCTGTTGTTTCCTCAACTGACCGCCATTGCCGCTCTACCGAAGTGGTCCACGTTTCTCGCATGAAGCCCTTCACGCGGCGTTCCCCGTACCTCTAGGCAGCGGCCAGGATGGCCGCTTTCGCGCGAGGGAAATTAGTGTGGGCATTTATTGTGCACTTCTTCATCATCTGTACATTATCATCATCATGGGTGTGTCCCTCAGCTTCATCAGTGTGGACTGTGTTGGAGGCTGTTCAGCATGGAGGAAAGAAACAAAATAGGAGAGGCCCTGACGTCACTTTTTTGAAGCCGGAAGTGCAGCCATGTTGGTGTGCCACCTCTATTTGCGCCTCCAATCAGGGGTTCTTCAGCTCGCCGGAGCAGATGGGCGCGAACTTTGAACTTGCATTGTTACGAGCCGCCGGAAGTGTGTGCTCCTGATGCGCGTCAAAACAAATCCTACAAAACTTTTGTAGCAGTTTTAGGGAAGCAGACGCGCTCCTGTGTTTTTCCGTGGCACGTTGAAGAAGACAACAAAGACCCGCGTCGTGATTGCTTGAGTGTATCTGTTGCTGGCCGACACTCACACTCACAGACCCAAAACACAACTTTCAAGGTTACACACCACACTCCAAAGTCACCTTTTCTCGCGAACAAAAGGTGCTGTGGGAAAGACACCGGCGGAAAAATCTTATCTCACTTTTCGAGACCGAGAGCAGCAGCGAAAGCTTCAGGAGCGCGGTTGCCATGACAACGTTGACATTTGGGGTACCCGTCCCATTTACGAAAAACAGCACGTGACTTCCCCTACACCTTCTCCAATACGTCCGTGCTGGCCAGGGCCTCTCCTGGGGTTTCCTTCCTCCATGCTGTTCAGGCTGGTTGTGGACTCCGCCCTTCTTCGCCATGTTGTCTTTCGGGGTCAATAAAGGTCCGCCCTTACTGTGACGTCACAATATAAAGTGACGTCACAACCGGAAATGGCAGTGACATCAACGTCTTAGGCTATTTGGCGCGAATGTTTGAATTTCTTCAGCGTCCGGCATTTATACCACTACGCCAGCAGTTCGTTTTCTTTTTTGAGGCTGCGACCCGCCTCAGCTGAAGCGCCAGCGTGTCATTAAACTATAGGAGTCGCGTATGTCTTAATGTCATCATAATTCGGCTGTTAGTGACGGCAATAAGTTTACTCCAGTAGGAACCTTAGGAAGGTGTGCGAAAAGGATGGAAATAAATGACAGTTACTTCACTTTTATTCGTCTAGAATAATGCAACCAATATAATTCACCAAGCAAAATTTGTTTCAAGGAATAAAAAGCACACAGTCGTTATGTATAGCAACATATGTGAAACCTTTAAACAGAATCATTCGCGATTCCGTAAGACACCATGTATTCATATCCAACGGTTATCAGACAAGACAAGATTGCGCCACTTTATCATTTAGAAAACATTTGACTTACTAATTTTGCGTCCCGTCGGACACTCAGAGCCTGTGTTACGGAGAGTGAACGACCACAGCGCGACGTTTCTTCGCGGGTCGTTCCGCAGTTATCGTCACGACGAGACACAGCGCGTTGGATGCCGCAGCCGTGAACTTGCATGATAACAAAAAAGCTGCACTCACACCTTTCGCCAATGAATGCCGAGCGATAGGCCATGCAAAATTTGAAGAGAAGCGCCCACCACACTGTGAACAAACACGGAAGGAAATAAAAAAAAGAAAAACTCGGATGAAGCCGCTGCGATCTAGTGAGCAACGCCATTCCGCACCACATAATAGCTTGTTTGCACAGTCTTGTGAAGTCTTGCGCCAGAATCATTGGTTGGTAGGGGTCACCATGAACGAACTAATAAATTGGGAAATAGAAACAAAATTGTTATTTGTGGTTTTGGCACAGCAAAAATATTTGAAACGAACTATTTACCCGTATGACAGTATTCTGATGAAAAGTTTTCGAACAATTTTTTTAAATATTAGGTTTCCTAGTTTCAGTGTTTGTCCCCTCTCACCTAGTCGCGCTTCAATCGTGCACCACCAACTGATATCTCTGGCGATAGGTTTTGGCACACTTTTCGTTCCAAGCTTCACGACCTATTAAGATGGACCTTACACGCACCGCGCCGGAACCTATCATGCAGCAGCCATCCCCACCGTCTGTCATCCTATCGCTACCAAAAGATCCGGGAACCTTCTGCGGCACAGATGACGTGGTCGTCGAAGATTTGATTGCATGGTATGAGCGTGTCAGCAAACAGAACAGGTGGGACGATACGCTTATGCTGGCGAATGTGGTATTTTATCATGAAGGTACCGCGTGCGTCTGATACGAGACGCATGATCACGATCTGACGAGCTGGCTCATATGCAAAGACAAACTGATTTATTCGTCAGCTAGCCGCTAAAGCTGAACTTCGCTCTCGCGCGCCGTCATCTACTGAATCACACATTTCGTATATTCAGGATATTCTAGCGTTTTGCCGTAAAGTAGATGGTAACATGTCCGAAGCGGACAAGATCGGGCACATACTCAAAGGAATCGCCAATGACGCATTCAACCTCTTAGTATTCAGGAACTGAACCACCGTGGATGCTATTGTGAAAGAGTGTCGGGGATTGGAACAAGCAAAATCGCGCTGTATCGCCTAGCAATTCACCAGACTCCCCAATACTACCGCACCGTCATCCTGCGGAGAACCACTATCGACTTTGAAATCACCGCTTTCGAACAGTTTTACACGGATCGTTCTTCGTGAACTAGAAGCAATGTCACCAGCACCTCTCGTGCCCGATGTCTCAACGGCCAACCAGCCTATGGTTTCATTGATTCAAGCTGTGGTTCGACAGGAGGTCGCTAATTTGGGACTCTCCTTTGTCTGCATTGTTCGCGTGCCCCCATTCGCATCAGTCACACTACCAGTTCCACCAGTCGCACCGAAGTAACAGCCCTTTTACTCGCGATACCGCAAACCCGCAATCCCGCTGAGGGGAGCATATAGGATGATCACTAAATATGTTTCGCGTGCTCTCGAGTTGGGCATATTTCGTGGGACTGCTGGAGCCGTCGGACGTCGCCGACTGGCTGCAGCACCCAGAGCCCTCGTCCTGAAGGCTACTCCCATGCAACTTCGCCACACTCTCCACCGATCGACACGCCCGACGTCGACACTCGCACCAACGTATATAGCAGGTCACCACCGCCGGGCGCCCGCCGATCTTGCTCACCGCAAGCCCGCCGTTTCCCGTTGCCTGCAAACTCTGGACGCTACGCATCGGAAAACTAACGAGTGCAGCGCCCGCAGGTGACGCTGCATTCTTGAGCTGGCTTCGAAACCCTCCTCTGACTGTCCTTACCAGCTCTATTTTGCTCGAAGTTCATGTCGACGGTGTTACTGTTACGACCCTTATCGACACCGGTGCGCAGATCTCGGGGATGAGCGCTAGTCTCCGTGAGAAGCTGATGAAAGGCCTGACACCTGCATGCCGTGCAACGTACAGTAAGAGTCGCCGAAGGAAGGACACTTACTGCTGTTGAAAAGTGTATTGCCCGCGTTACTCTGTCTGGCCATCGGACGAGCGCTCAGCTTCTTGTGTGAGCAGTGCCCATACGACGTGACTTTGCGCATTGATTTTTTCTCCACGCATTCAGTCCTCGTCGACTGCGGCACCAGTGTCCTTCAACTGGAACTCCCTTCTGCCCCCCCTCCCCCTCGAGACTTTTGCTGCTAATCTTACGCAACTATGTTCTTTGTAGCTCATGAGATTGCCGCCCCAATCCACTACTCATGTTGATTTGACGTCCTCTTCGGCTGTCGCTGACGGGGATTACGTTGCATCTCCTTTTATAGACGTTGTCTTGGCACAAAATGTGACCGTACCACACGTGGTTGTCGAAACTTTCAACAACGAAGCTTATCTGCCTGTGCTCTGCTTTGGATTATCAGCCCGTGTTCTACCTTCGCGAATTGAGCTTGCAACGTTGTCATCTCACAATGACTGTAAGATCTCGATGCTAACATCTGAAGGCCCTTCAAGTCTGACGTACGCAGCAGGATCCAATCAACTTGCGCACCAGTGCATTCAACAAATTGATAGCCGCGAACCTTTCACCTGCACATGCTGATGAGTTCTGCCGTGTGTTAGCGTCGTAACAGGATTTTTTTTTTTACTTCGACAACCACCCACTTGGCCAGACAACGGTTGTCATGCATCGAATCGACACCGGCGACGCAAACACTATTCATCGCCGTCCATATAGCGTTTCTGCTGCTGAATGGGCAATGACAAAGACAGAAGTCGACAAGATGGCGGCAAAAGACATTATATAGAACCTTCGTGTAGCCTGTGGGCCTTTCCAGTTGTGCTCGTCAAAAAAAGATTGCCCCTGGCGTTTCTGGGTCGATTACAGACACCTTAACAATATCACTAAGAAGGACGTATATCTGTGGCCAAGCACAGATGATGTCGTCGACTGCTTCCATGGAGCGAGTTATTTTTCGTCCATCGACTAGCGGTGTGGCTATTGGCAGGTTGTCGTAGATCCTATGGCCCGCGGGAAGACCGCTTTTGTTACACCTGACAGGCTATACTAATTTAAAATTATGCCCTTCGGTCTATGCAATGCGCCAGCCACATTTGAGCGCATGATGGATTCGCTCCTTCGTGGCTTCAAATGGTCGACCTGCTTATATTACCTAGATGACGTTATTGTTTTCTCAACGACATTTGACAGCCATATTCAGCGCCTCTCGGCCATCCTCCAAGTGTTCTGCAGCGCCGGTCTTCACCTTAACTCATCCAAGTGCCATTTTGGTCGCCGCGATATAACAATGCTCGGTCACCTTGTTAATGGCGTAGGAATCTGACCTGACTCATAAAAATATCGCGCCGTGAAGCATTTCCCTGTACCTTGCTCAACGAAATACGTTCGCTCCTTCATTGGCTTAAGTTCTTACATCTTTTGCTTTCTCAAAAATTTCGCTGAGAGCGCCCATTCGCTCACCACTCTTCTCAAGAAAGATACGGATTTATTCTGTGGACATCGAGAAGCTCATTAGTTTTCTGCGCACATCCGCCTTCTGACGACTTCTGCTCTGTTGGCGCACTTCGACCAATCTGCTCCTTCGGTAGTTCGGACGGATGCCAGTGGATACGGATTCGGAGCCGTCCTTACCCAGCGCAAGCATGGTCGTGACTGCGTCATAGCGTACGCCAGTCGCTGTGGGCGCAATTACTCAATTACCGAGCGTGAGTGCCTTGCGCTTGTTTGGGCCATCTCCAAATTTCGGCCGTACCTCTTTGGCAGCCCATTCACGGTCGTGACTGACCCTTATGCGCTCTGCTGGCTTTCCTCGCTGAACGATCCTACAGGCTGGCTTGGACGCTGGGCTTTGCGTATACAACAGTACTCAATTTTCGTCGTGCACCAGTCTGGCCAATTACATCAGGATGCGGACTGCCTGACCCGTTATCCCGTGGATCCACCCGACAGCACCAACCTTGACACCGATGCCTATATGTTCTTTCTATATCTCAGTTTCTTGATTTCGGCGATGAACAGCGGCGTGATCCGGCTGTACGTCCCATCATCAACCATCTAAGCTCCGGGGCCTCTGGCAAGTCGCGCGGATGTTTATCTTACGTAAAGGAACTTTATACCGCCACAGTGTATGCCCCAAAGCCCCAGAACGCTTAGTGGTGGTGCCCTCCCACATGCGTTCTACAGTCCTCCAGCAGTTTCACGGCGAATTCACAACAGGGAATCTTGGCGTAACACGCACTTATGTCCGCGAGCGGCGTCGTTTCTTTTGACCTGGCCTTTATCGCTCCGTAAGAAGTACGTGTGTTGGCAGCTGCGAACTGTGCCAGCGACGCAAGAGGCCACCGACGCTGCCCGCCGGCCTTCTTCAGCCTATCGATATACGGTAGAGCCGTTCTTCCGCGTCGGCCTCAATCTGCTTGGACATTTTCCTACGTTAGCATCATGGAACAAATGGGTCACTGTCGCCACGAACTACGCCACGAACTACGCCACGCGCTACGCTATTACGCGCGCACTTTCAAGCAGCTGTGCTACCGATATTGCACACTTCCTTCTCCACGATGCGATTCTGTATCACAGAGCTTCTTGTCAAGTGATCCCCGATCGCGGTCCTTACTGCTTCTCCCATGTCATTGATGACCTGCTCCGCTCATGTTCCAAAAAGCACAAAGTAACCACTGCCTATCACCCTCAGACAAACGGCTCACCGAACGACTGAATCTCACCATAACCGTGATGCTCTCCATGCACGTTTCAGCTGATTACCGCGACTACAATAACCTTTGTTACATTCGCCTATAATTCGTCACACCGCGATACTGAAGGTTGTTCACTGTTTTATTTTATTTTTGGCCATGAACTGACACCACCCATGGATACCTTACTACCAGCCGCTCCACAACAAACATCGGAGTACGTGCAAGATGCCATCGCAACGAGGAACGCTGCGCGTCATGTCGCGCGTAACCGCCTTGCAATGTAGCAGGTGTCACATAAGTTCCGTTACAATTGCCGTTATAAGGTTGTATATTACGCTCCATGATTTTTAGTGCTCTTCTGGTAGCCAACTCAACGCGTTGGTCTCTCAGCGAAGCTTCTGCCACGCTACCACGGTCCTTATCGCATTTTGTGCCAAGTTACGGACGTGACGTATGATATTGCACCAGCAAAGCCAATGTTACCTTCTGCGCCGGTCCAGACTGATGTAGTTCACGTTGTTCGGCTAAAGCCGTATAACCCATATGCTGATGCTGCATTATGACCTGCTTAGTTGGTGTGAGTGTTTTCGCGCGGGGGGTAATGCCGCGAGATAGAAGAAGCATACAGCATTAGGCCAGCACCAATGAAGAAGAGGTACATGTCGGTCTTCGCCATCTTGGCTAGCTGCTGTTGCGCCTGTGCTACTCAGCTGTCTTGTAAATATTTGTAAATATACGCTTTTGCGCAACAGTATTGTGTTGTAATGTACCTACACATACATCCTACTGAAAGAAAGCCAGTGCAATTATTGCAGTGCTATTGTAATCTTGGTAGCCTTTAGGTTATAAGTAGGGCAAATTGTAATTTATGTTACCACTCCTATAAATGTTCCGCCATCTTAAACAAACGTGAAAACAGTGCCGGACTTGGTCTTACGTACGGGTAACACCTGGATACCTACCTGCAGGTGCATCGTAGAGTAGCATTTGGACAGAGGGCCGAAGGTGCACACAAACAATCAAGAATAGATAGGCGCCACCGGAATGCCAATTCCGTGTGTAAACTGTTTCATAGGGCAGTGTGAACAGGCGAAATGAACGATCAGGGGTTGTAGTGCGCAAACAATCTATGATGAAGTGCAGACAAGGATCAAGGCACTGTTCCCCTCCAATTTCGAATCATCAAAAATACATATAACGCAGACGTCGAAGTCGGCGTCTAAGGGCGGTGGTGGTTCCATTACCGTGGTGAGACCAACAGTCCGCATTCATGCGTAGATGTCCAGATTTGTACACGAATGGGAATGTATACTGTTGCAATCGTAACGCTCAACCACCAAGTCTTTCGGCAGGATCTTTGGCAAGTACAGGAAATCAATAATTGCAGGGAATGTCGTACCAAAGAGATACGGGATAAATTTTTGCCAACGCCCATACTAGTCAAAGGCACTTTCGTTGAGCGATAGAGCATTACGCGCAGGCTTTCTGACTGTGGCGCCATCTAGTATCACCGTCGTGAAGCCTGAGCGCGGCATCGAAAATACACGGCGTTTTGGTCATGAACCCGTCATCAGAACGCGGCAACCCAGCTCATCTCTAGAGCTCTTTTTTTCGAGACGAGAAGCGTCCCGCCAATGGCGCCTTAACAAATAACAATGTACTTACGTTCCTAGATAGTAATATTTTGTAAGGGGAAATGGTAGACCTTCTCCTGCTCACATTTGTTTTGCGGAAATTCTTTTTATTAGTTCAACAGAGAAGAGCTCGAACGAAACTTGTACGAAGATACCACGCATATGTCATCTCTCATTGTGGACCGAGTACAGAGTGGCGTGCAAGTGGTAAGATTGGAAAAGCGAACTCAAACATTCAATCCTGATAAATCACGACTGTATTTCTTTCGCTGAAGCAATTTCGCGAATTCTCTTTTGCGTATTCCCCATAGATTCCTCCTAACATAGTCACTGACTTATCAAGAGTTGCGTACCGAAACCGCACAGACTATCTCTTCTATACGGGCTCCGCCCATTCGTTGTCGCTTACTTTTCATCTCGTCTACGTGTGTGCATTAAGTATTCACCATTAGGATGGAAAATTGGGTGTGTAGGTTATGCATCTTTTGTGGTGAAAGGCGCTCAGACGGCACATAAAAGAGAGGTACACACTTTTTTTAGTAATAATAGTTATATCCATTAGCATGGGATGCTCGTTTAACTATTCACACGCAAGCAGCGATTAAATTTCATTTTGAAATATTTACATCCTCAAAGTAAGTTTTTCAACAAATATAGCTAAAAGAACACGGCAAGGTGGATAAAAAGGACACTGACAATGACATGGAGCAAATGTGTAAGTTTATACAATATAGGCGATGAGGCGAAGCTCACAAGCGAAGGTAATGCGCTTGGCATTGAAGTAATGCAGTTTCAGATGATATTTCCAATGCCCAAACGTGTGTAGCCATGCTACTATCTAGCACTTCGATGATGATGATGATGATGATTTATTGGCATCCCCTTGGAAACGGGGCGGCGACAAATAGTCACCTAGCCTGCTTGATTTAATCAGATAAACTATACATCTTCTTTATCTAGCATTTTTGTATACCTCTCATTATTTTTCTTTTTCAAAAATTTACCTTGTACCGCTGCCTATGATTTTAAGAGATGAGGTCGTATCCATCTTTTCCCTGCTTTTTTTCCACCAGTACTCTAATCGTCTCTTGCTGATCTCTACGGCTGATCTGTTTATGTTTCCTTCCACTTTAAACCCAAGCGCTTCTGGGAGTTGCACGTTACCTACGGTTCTCGCTGGGTGGATCCCGTCGCATTCCATTAGGATGTGCTGAGTGGTCTCTGGATCTTTACTGCAGCATACACATGCCTCATCTAGTTCCGAATATTTGTTCCGATATGTGTTCGTCCTTAGGCAACCGGCTCGAGCCTCAGATAGCAAGGCACTGCCCTTTGTGTTATCGTACAGATTTTCCCTTCTAATTTCTTTCTTCTCATTCTTGTAAATCTCCATTGTCCTTTTCGTTTCCATTCTTTGCATCCAATTCACGGTCTCTATTTCTCTCACTTTCTTTCTGATGACCCCTGGTTGTCTATTTACAGTTTCGATTATCCTGTACTGGGTTGCCAACTTCCTTGACCTCTTCCTCCATTCTGTGTCCACGCTTTTCATGTAGAGATACTTGTGCACTTTAGCCGCCCATTTATTTTCATCCATGTTCCTGAGCCTTTCTTCAAAACTAATTTTGCTTTGTGCTTCTCTGACTTCAAAAGAGGCCCAACCCATGTCCCCATGCACTGCCTCATTTGTCGTATTACCGTATGCTCCCAAAGCCAACCGGCCTACTGATCTTTGGTTAACTTCCAAACCCGCCAATATATCAGATTTTAAGCATATAATGGCATTTGCGAATGTTAGCGCTGGCACCATTACTCCTTTCCAGATTCCACGCACCACCTCATACTTATTGTGGCCCCACAGTGCTCTGTGTTTCATTATTGCTGCATTCCGCTTCCCCTTTATTTTCAGATTATCTTGGTGGTTGCTTGAGTAATTCTTTCCTTCGTTTATAAGTACGCCGAGGTACTTATATTGCTTCACTATGGGTATTACTTGCTGTTGAATTGACACCACGAAGTTACTCGTGTGTTCATTAAAGATCATAATCCCTGATTTCTCTGTGCTAAACTTAAGGCTTAGATTTGTCGCTGCGTTCCCACAGATATTCGCAAGTATCTGTAAATCTTTTTTATTGTCCGTTAGTAGCACAATGTCGTCTGCGTACATCAGTCCAGGGACCTTCTGTTGCACCATTTGTCCATTACACATGTAGGATAAATCAAAACCTAATTCGCTGTTTTCCAGTCGTCTTTCTATGCCCTTGACGTAAAGCGTGCACAACAATGGTGACAGAGGGCATCCTTGCTTCAATCCTTGGTGAATTCCCACCATATCATTTCCTTTTCGGCCTTCCCATGCCACTTGTACTTGGTTGTCTCGATATATCTCCCTCAGCAGCTCCACGAAATCGTCATCTATGCCTTCGTATTGAAGATTATCCCACAACAATTCCCTGTCTACGTTGTCATAAGCTCCTTTAATATCTAGAAATGCTATCCATAAAGGTCTTTTCTGAGCTACTGAAATCTCTATGCACTGAGTTAGTACAAACATATTGTCTTCTAAGCGTCTGCCTGGCCTGAACCCATTCTGTAGTTCCCCCAATACACCGTTTTCCTCCACCCACTTCGACAGTTCTAATTTTATGGCTTGCATTGCCATTCTATATATCACCGACGTTACTGTAACTGGCCTGTACGAGCTCGTCTTATCCTTATCTCCTTTGCGTTTGTAGATGAGATTCATCTTGCTTTCACGCCATCCAACGGGAATATTCTTTGTTCTAATCATTTGCTCTATGGCATTAGTCAGCAGTGCCTTGCTTTTTGGACCGAGGTTTTTGATTAGCTGTATTGGTATTTCATCGGGTCCTGCTGCCGTGCTGTTAGGGACATTTTCTGCTGCCTTTTTCCAATAAAAGCTTTCTATGCTAAATTTTGATCTCTCAGGCCTCTCTGTTGCACAGTCGACGCCATCTAGCGGGGCCACCCCAATTTATGCGCAGGGCGCGGGTCCGATAGCACTGTGCACCAGGAAAAAATAAAAAAAAAAATATATATATTGTTTTAATTGAAGAGCGGCAACCACGCAATTTCCTATGGCCAGTTAACAAGTTAGCGTCAAATAGGTTTATGGAAGAGCTGCACATATCTAGTGCCACCTACTCACTGACCAAAGTTGGATTTACGTTCGTTGAACAGACGACGTGACACAAACCCTGTGACGCAAGTAGGTCCAACGGTTGGCTTCGAACACTGTTCCCTAAATACAGCAACCCTACGCGTGACCCATTAGACCATGAAATACACGCAGCCAGTGACGCAAGTTGGCGCCATATAAGTTAGAGACACAGACAGATAAACAGAGACAGACAGACAGGCAGTCAGTCAGTCAGGCGGTCGGTCGGTCGGTCGGTCGGTCGGTCGGTCGGTCGGTCGGTCGGTCGGTCGGTCGGTTGGTCGGCCGGACGGACGGACGGACGGACGGACAATGACTGATTGTCAGCCCCTACAATATGCGCCAAGTACACGAAGAATTCTGATCACATTAGGAAATTCTCAAACCAGAATCACCACCAACTTCTGTGCCTTATCCGAAAGCCTTATGTTCACCGATATTTGCAGCAGGGCCTGAGATGGAGTATATGCGGTTTCATGAATACTCGAATACTTATGAGAAAAAGATGTAATGCAGTGCTTGCCATCACAAAAGAGGTTTTCGCTTTATGCGTTTCCGTATATATGGTCGATCAGTGATGGGTCGTTCAGGTTGCCTCGTCATTTGTCATTATTCCGTAGCCCCTATAACCTAATTTTTATTTTAGGTTGGCATGGTATTTTGGTTTATGAATTACAGTTGCACCAAAATAGCATTGCCATTTACGAAACTTAGTGCATTGTGAGGTGTGTATCTATGTAGCACAATATACTCTATATTGAACGTCATCGTTTAAGCGTGGCGACAAACCAGGGTAGTAAATCCTACCAAAACTCTTTGCAAATGAAATCACACCTTTCACTACTCGATCATATTGGATAAGGTGTTGCGTTTTTTACGTGATGTTGAGCGTAAGGGAAACGTGTCTTCCGTACATTCTTACACATTTCAGTATGGAATTCTCAATCATCACCTCAAGATCGTTCCACTTGAGGTGGTGAGCCGATCAAGTGATGGCGGCTCTGCACATAGGATCAGCGAAATTCTACATAAGTCAACATACACGTCTGCTGAAAGTAAGCCCTCAGCTCTTTTACCGCTCGTCTCTGTTAATTGAATATGGGAAATATTAGCTTCCTTTGTCTAACTCAGAAAAAAAAAACGCGCCAACTTTTTGCAGTTTTGAAGGGAGAGATAAAAAGAGTAACGTGGTCCACATGGCCACATGATCTTTATGTGGAAATGCTGATACAGAAGTCAGCATAAAACTCTTCTGGACGCCTATGTGAATGCACATACAGTGTAGGATAGCAACACGGAGGAATTTTAAATACGCACAATTGAAAACCCAAAGGAGAGTGTTGAACTGTAACCTACTTTCCATCATGCACTCAGATGTGCCATCCGTAACTACATCTCAACAAAAGAGTAGGCAATATTAAAAATACAGCAGTAGCTTAGCCCGGGAAAAATGAATTTGTACTAAGACTTTTATTGCCATTAACGCGAACGTTTAGCATTATTGCCTGAAAGTTCAATCATTACTTTGTATATATGCCGGGTGTTTCAGGGAACGCTTTCAAAAATTCTTAAAGGTTGCCTGCGGCAGATAGCACAATTCTAGTTCATGAGCTGGCCTACTCGAAGAGGCGGACATTGCTTCCACAAGAAATTGAAATGCATAATCGAATAATTAACTGAAATTCACTAATTAAGTTTTTAACTAATTACCTGATGGCCCATATTGCAATTTACAAATTATAGCCGTGGAGTTCGCAAGGCGGATCCACTTGCAACGAATTCTCGGGATGACACCAGTTTCGAGATATTAATCCCCGAACTTTGCAGAGAAGTGCATTGGCGTTCCAGTTAGGTTCTTCACAAAACGTCGCTTTTTGCATTGAAGCACAAAATTAACCGGAATTTTACATGCGCAGAGTCGTAGTGTTCTGCTCGGACACATAATCGTCCATAGTCTAGTACGCTCCTTGAGCTCGAACACTACACAGTAGAGCACAAATCCATTTCTTTTTTGTGCAATGCAAATGAAAAGATACACTGCCACGTCAAACTCTTCGCGGTAAACGTTTGAACCATCGACCAGAATGCACAGACCACAAAAGGTCGAGACAACAGCCTCTTCGAGTACCTGGGACACACCGCCTTTCTTGATCGAATTTACCATGAGTCCATCAGGAAGACGGCCACTCAAATACATCTATGCAGTTTTGCAGCCAACAGTGCACCACACATCCGAAGGAAATCAATGCCTAAAATTACGTCATGTGTGGTTCAGGGAACAATCCTAAATTCCGCCACAAAACTTGATCATGTACCGACAATTCCACAGTAAAAACACCTCTAGGGCGAAAAAAGCCACCGTCCATCCATCAGAATGTTGTCACCTTGTCCCACAGAAACACCATTTTGCGTCCTAAACACGTATCAACGGATCTCGCCACCGCAATGATAGTCTCTCTAAGCAAGTGACGGGGATCGAACTTGTTGCGAAGCAAACCGGCGCAACCAAGGTGCTACAGATGGCGCCACACTTTTGTCAGACACAGGGCAGTGCTTCAGCAAGTTTCCATGCCAGAAGCCAGTACTGGGACATCACTGGGTGGAGCGGCGCACCTGGAAAGGTGGCACACCAGGCTGCGTCGAGGTTGGAGGTCGCTGATAATGTGGCACTGGCGGCTCATTACAATATGCGATCGAAAACTGCTGATTACAATGGGCTATCGAAACGGCAAAGCTTAGCGATGTTGGATCTCGGAAAGAACATTGAACCTGACTGCTGAATGTGCCTCGATTCAGCAACTGCTCCTGCCTTCACTAATGGGTTGTCAAACCTCGCAAGCTGCGAGACTGCCGTGTCTTGCCGGAAGTAGGTTTCAGGCGTTTATGTTCTGCCAGGTGACATTTGCTTGTACCTGAGCAGCTAAGAACATGTTGACGGACAGTAGAAGAAAAATATACCATTGTCATCGCCTTAACGCTGGCCACCCTTGCAACGTTGGCCAAACGACCGAATATCGGTGTTATTCTAAGCTGTTTCATCAAAGTTACCAATGTGCGCGATGCTATATAACCTCAGATACCGGGTCTGGACTCTCTCGACCGATAAGGAGTTTATGTGCATTCTTTGCGATTCCGTTGAGCAAATGTCCCATTTTGTCTTTTCGGGTCTGCACATCTTAAGAATTTCTTCTATATAAGGTTTGAAGTTTATTATGATTTTGACAATACAAGATTGTCATGGCGCCGGAGCAAAAGGCGAGATTATGCACGCCTGACTAGGCTCCTGGCGCCACGAGCACAGCAGATAACAGTGCAAAAAAATGGATACAAATGTACACCTAATACAGACATATATACATACTTGTACATATACAAAAGATGCAATTAAACATTCAATGGGTCAATACAGCACAATAAGTATAAATAATGCAAATGAAAAACAAGGTACAGAAAGGCCAAAAGCCAAATGGAAAAAAAGTATTGCAGCACATGACAACGTATCAGTTGGAAAGCAGGAAAATCAATTAAAAAAACGTGAGTCAATTGTCGAGAAAATACAGTTTCGATTTCATTCTGAATACTGAAATGGTTGAGGAATCTTGCATAATAATAAATAAAGCATGCTCATCATTAAGTAAATTAGGAATTTGCCACACTAAAAGCTGATTGCCGTAATTTGTTCTGGTTTTTACCTTAATAAAGTTCCTAGCTCTTAAGGAATAATTAGTTGTGGTAATAGTGTATGTAGAAAAAAAGTTCTCACGATTACAGGTGTACAGGTTTATCGCAGCAGAGTCATCAAAACACTTGTTTATCGCTTTCACGAGGCGCTTCCGTGTCGTTATCATTTCTTCGTTGTTATAATACCATATGAAAGCGGTATCAGTAAGAGGGAAAACAACGTTGAACGGCAGAAATTCATGTATGATGGTTGCCTACCAGCTTGTAATGCGTGACCCATTCCTTCACGCCTTTATTCGTTTTCCCGGCTTAGTTGCGTCGCTCTTTGAAATACGGATAAGAACTGCTGGTCACTAATTTCCGAGCATGTCCGTCGAAGAAGGAGGTAGTCCTGCAAGGCAACTACTTCAGGCATGTCGGAAAGGTAGCGGTTGCATTGTTCGTTGTCGTACCACACACTTCCACAACAATATTGCGTTCACGATAGCGGTCTACCTACAAAGGGAAATATGGCCAGCACTGGACTAGATAAGGCTACAGAACGATCTTCGTCTTACACCACCCGATCTTTTTCCTAAACCACACTCGCAATGGAGTAATAGTTTCAGACAAGACGATGTGAGTATGTATAAGGCGAGTTTGAATTCACGTCGCAAAGGATAATTAATATTATTATTATTATTTAGTTTGTAGACACATCCACAGGAAAGAGAAAGCGAAGAGAAAGGCTGGCAACTGCCACCGGCAGGAGCACAACGCCTGCCTACTCTTCAGAAAGGAGGAGACAAATTTCTTTATTACTTTATAACACGGACCAGTGACCCAAGTTGACGTCAAAAGGGTTCATTGAAGAGCAGTAGATAGTGTGTAGCCAAAGTTATCGCACACGAGGTACACTGAATAGCGGATCATAACCAGTGACACAAGTTGGTCGGACGGTTGGTTTCAGATTCCCTCAGCAAAGTAGCCCGATGTTTTACTCATTATACCATAGACTACCCAGTTACGCTACTTGGCGGCAAACAGGTTGGATCGGCTGGAAGTGCTCCATGTTCCCAACCGCTGCGAATTGCCATGGTTTTTCGGCATAACCTATCTCGCGAAGTCTATCGATGGTAATTATGCGTTGGGCATTGAATCACCATATCGGCACTACGTATTGCCACCGTCGAAGCGAGTTGTGTAGGAGGCATTTACTGTAGCGGGACTTCTATAAGAACAATCGGTGTAGTCTAGTTCAGGCATCGTGCAGCCTGCGCGAGGCTACCGAAATGCATAGCGTGCCGGGGGTTGCGAGCGCTGAGAAACGCGTCATGCGACAACCGGGCTCCTCCCTCGCGCATCTTTCTCTGCGCGTGGCCGTACGGCCTCTGAGACGGTTCCCTCGCTTGCCGCGCACTCAGTGACACCGACATAGTGACCCAAGTTGGCCAGAGGTTCATTCAAAAGTGCACATGCCCAGTGCATTTGTGGCACAGCCTGCTAATGGGACGGGTTGCTGTCCTTGAGGAACTTTTGTGATGTACATAGATTAAGTTACTTTTGTTACTTTTGTACCCGTAAATTTTGTGCATCACTGCATAAAACGACGTTTTTTAAGAAAGAAACTGGAGCGCCAATGCATTTCTCCGCAAAGTTCGCAAATTAATGTCTCGAAACTGGTGTCATCCTTAGAATTCGTTCCAGGTGGATCCGCCTTGCGAAATTCACGGCTACATTTTGTAAATTGCAATATGGGCCGAGAGGTAATTAGTTAAAAACATAATCAGTTATATTTTTGTTAATTAGTCAATTATGCATTTCAATTTTTTGTACAAGTAATGCCCGCCTCTTAGAGTAGGCCAGTTTACGAACTAGAATTGTGCTATCTGCCATAGGTACGCTCAGAAATTTTGGAAAGTGTTCGCTGAAACACCGGGTATAGACACCAACATAGATAGATAGATAGATAGATAGATAGATAGATAGATAGACATATGGATAGCTTGATAGATAGACAAATAGATGATAGATAGATAGATAGATAGATAGATAGATAGATAGATAGACAACTCACGAAAAGAGCGCGAAATACCCTAAGAGTGCTAAAACATTTAAAAAAGGTTGTCCTTTTATGAGGTGAGCTTCATTTAGGAGCTCGACCCCGTTTAGGCATGTCTATCTATTGCTAATATCTTTCACTCGAATCTTTGTCCCAAGGTAGTCAATGGTTTACCGGTTACTTCATCGGGCTCCGTGACGTGTCACAGTATTGGTCATGACCAACTTGCGTCACTGTGTTTGCTACCATGGGTATTTGCGGCTCTTCAAGGATTAGCTTTCACGCCAATTTCGGTCACGTTTTATGCGCCGCTGCGCAAGCGCAGCACTGCAAATTACTACTTTGATAGCATCTTGCGTAATAAAGATGTGGCACTTATTATGTGCAGCTCTTCAATGCTCCTCTTTGACTCCACCATGGGTCAATAGTTATGTGCGGTGCAACTGGGTGTGTACCTCTCTCCAACGAAGCTCTCTGACACCAACTTGGGTCACCGGGTATGGGCTACAGGGTGTGTGTAGTACCACGTATGCTTCGCTATGGGCCGAACCATAAACACCCAGAAAATATTTTCGGAATTTACATTCAGCCATCCGCCACGTTCGGGCTTCTAGGCGATGCCGTTAGGGGGCGTAAGGTGTCCGGAATTTAAGCGTGAGAGAAACGTGGACACAAATGGACTTGGAAGCTTAGCCCATAAACAGCTATCGCTGTAAACGAATATTTTGTGCATAAGCAATGTCTCAGTATAATCAGTCATGTCATTCCGCCAAAGGTTCTTAAGAAATGCTGCACTGTCTACTTCTAGATAACACAGAAGATGCTGGAGATCCCTACAAGCAGTACTGCGACCCTATAAACATTAGTAAGTGCCGTTTCACTTTTACAATGTTACGCCTTATTAAAGAAAACTATTATTTCCTGAGATTTCTGGAACTTGTGTCCCTAAAAGCCCACTTTTTGTTTACAATCACATTAGCCTTTAAAGTATAAGATTTTTACGTGTAAAATTTTAACGAGGTGTGTTATGTAAATAATGTTATTGCGGAATGGAGAGGTATCTGTGCATTGCAAAAAGATTTGCCGTAAAAAATGCTTCATACCATTTATTGCAACAAAGAAAATCACACTGAAGAAAAAAACGAAGAAATAGTTCAATTTAATTATGCATTAGTACATTTCAAGAATACCACGGAGTTCACAGATTTGATAAAATGACGTCATCTAAAGTGCACTTTAAAGAGGGTAACAACCATTACACCTGCTTTATTCAGTTTGTGGCCCGCTTTTTATTGCTGAAAATTTTTTTAATTGTAGAATATTTATTCAGCTTGTTTGCATACCCTTTGAAGGAAAAATTGATTTCAAATAATGTTTCTACTTGAACATGGCCAATATTATACGAGCTTCAAAGGCAGCTTAAAAGGGCATTGTTATGCTTTAGCGATATAAACATACGCTCATAAACGTGCAGAAAAAGTCTAACAATTTTTGTACTTTCTTTAAAGCTGCATGAGATGTCTAAAAATTAAAAGCCGAGTTTGAGCGATGAGTTGAATATGCTGAATTCCTGCAAACGGCCAGAACAGTTATCAAAAAAATATAAAACCTTCTCGCCGCTTAGTAACAATAAGTGGAAGTGAAAGAGTAAATTGAAATAGAATAGTTAGAGTCTACGTTGGGCAGTACTGTGTCAAAAAAGCACGAAAATGCCGATGTGATGGCAGTGACCGCAGCGAACACGGTATGCACTCACCAATTTGAGGTTGACTGCTAAACCATGTCTCATCAATATTTAGACAAGCATGTTTACGCATTCCAAAGCAGTTTGCAATGCTCCCGCAAATTTGGAAAGGCCTTAGCAATTCACTTTGCACGGCAATGAGGCAACCAGGGACTTTTTGTCTGGCTGTCTAATTGGCGACTGTGATCAGAATTTGGCCAGATAGCAGACACGTTTCTAGTATCGTAATTAAACTGCGTGTTTCAATCTAATACATGTCAAGCTGTGACATCACAACGCCATAGCCAGTGTTAAGTAAACATTACCCATTATGTAGTTCACTGATATCAGTAATATAAAAATTGATAAAATATTTCTCCCTACGCTGACCGATCAGCGTGAACACCCGCATTTTTTTCAATCAGAATGCATACGCTATATATTTTGCAGCAGTTGCGGGTACTAACACTGCAGCTCACATGCCCGTCGTACCGACTCATGCCGCAAGAAGCCTTGGGCTTTCAAAACAAAGGCCGCACTGAAGCATCCACTTGAGGATGGTTAACAGTGTTACCCGACTAACCTCGTATAATCATTTTACGTGACGTTCGGGTAATTAAAGGCAATACGAAAGCACGCGAAATATTAATGCGGTATTTGTTCATTTGAATTTTTTTTGTCGGCATGAATAATACATCAGGAACACAGATGAAAGTCCAGAAACGATGTGGGTGGATGTGGGTCTTCGCTCACCTTGACAAGACATTTGTAATTCGAATGTATATAACTGAAATCACATACAACGAGCCTGAAATGGCACTCATTTGGTGACAAATGAAACAAAAAAATGGTAAACGCGGCGGTAACGCAGTTCCACTCAACGTGAAAGCTGGGGAAGTGCGGAGCAATAATTCGCCGGTGTTTTCCTTGTGTTTTCCCTGTGTTTATCTTGGTTTATCCTGTGTTTATCTTGTGTTTAGCTATTCTTTTCACGATGTAGGGATTAGCTTGCCTGCGCTGACTAACACCTTCAGCTTCTCGGGCGCGCACCGCTTGATCACCCCTGCGTCGGCGCTGTCTTTCACGGGCGAGCGCCCGCTGTCACTCTAAGCGTGCTTGCTGCTCGGCGTCTATGGCAGGAAAGAGCGTCCCCATGCGCGGGAACGGGCTCTCTTTCAGCACGCCCTAGCGCAATCTTTCCACTTGTGAGACTGTGGAGCTCTCTCTTGACAAGTTTCAGTATCAGCGTGGCGTTGTCGATCGAGTTTTCATTAATTTGGGGTAATGAATGCGTTCATTTATAATTTGACCTTATTTTATATTATTTTGTACTTACTTGCTTTTTATTTATCCATTTTAAGGGAATTTTGCAGGAACTTGATGTCTTACGTAGACTTTGTGTTAAGCGTTGACACCCACCGACGAGGGACGACATCCCGGGTTCCTAAATTGCGCCGCACTTAAAAATATAGCATACTCTGACCATGTGCGCAAAATATTTGGTGCATCAAAAATCACAGTGTAACAGAAGCAATAAGGAATTCATTCCCTAAGCTGCGCACAAGGATAATAGAGAACTGCAAATTCAATATTCGTGAACAAACTCCCTTATGAGGAACTCTCATGGTCTGAAGAGTTATACAGTGGCTCCTTAATTGCGCGTTTGCCAATTAAAGTCCTTGCTTCTCTTCCTTCGTGAGATTAGGGGTGCGTTGCTTAACTCTAGCTTTTCTGGCCCATGACACAGAAGCAACGCAAGTGGAGGCATGTGTGCACCTCTCATGAGAGCATTAGCAGCTGTGGAGACTAGCTATAGTGGCACCCGGTGTACAATAATTCCGCCAATGTGCGCGCGTATCCGCGCAACGGGTATCGGCGTGGCAGCTGCTCCTGTTACTGTAGCTGCTCCAATAGCTGCTCCGCGCCGGGGGACTGCAGGTCACGTGACCAGCAGAGGCGGAGAGGCGCGCTGGTGTAGGAGGCGACCGATGAGAGGGCACGCGCCGGGGGAAGGAGGCGACCGATGAGAGGCCACGCTGTGCGCGAGGAGTAGATGCGATAAGAGAAGGTGCTTACTTGCGTCGCGCCCTTTCGGATAACGCACAATGCATAGGCAATGCATGCAACTGTTGCTCCGGCCGTGCGCGTTTCCTCGCGTTCGCGCCGCACGCGCGCGGTGTCCGTGACTGCAGCTGATGCCTCTGCCGGTGGCTCGGCAGATTTCGACCAGAGAACTGGACACGTCGAGTAGCGTCGGAAGTCACTGTCTCTTCTCTTCTCGGAAGCTTTCAATATAAGTTCCTGTGGCAGATCTGTGTTTACTCGTGTGTACTCAGTTGCATCACGCGCAACACATATACATGAAACACTCGGTGTAACTAATACAGCTTCGCTGTTCGACTATGCTCATGGAGTGGAAGGGGTGGTGATTTTTTTAACAGCGGAGCGGTTCTAAGTCGACCCTTCGCCGTCTGTCTGTCCGGTGGTGTTACACAGGGGCTGGTTCGCGAACCCACCACTAGAGAGCGCGTCAGCACCGCGGGTTTGACAGTCGCACCAGGACCAATCAGAGGCCGCGCAGGCTGAGGAACGGAGCAATCAGAGCGCGCGCCGGGGAGGGGGAGCAGAGAGTAGATGTTACGTCGCGAGCGGCATCGGGAACTCGCCATAGAGTGGCAGCGCTATAGTGTACTAGAATAATGTCCTAGTGGCGCGAGCAAGAGGAAGGGGCAATGGGACGGGTGAAGCAAACGCCATTAGCCGACGTCGCTGGCACTGCTACGCATTTTTCTAGCTGCTGGTGCGCGGTCGATCCGGCCGGGCAGGCTCAAAAGCCTGTCTGCGGTTGTTTGCTCCATGTGTTTCCCGAGCGGTGTTACGTTCAACGCGGTCGTTCTTGTGAAAACGGTGGACGAGTCGAAAAAAAGACGTCTCCATGCATCTACTACAGCACAGGAGGTAGGATGCCAAAAAGAAAGACGGACTCCCATTGCTACGCTCCTGGCTGCCACAGTGGTTATCCGGGCGGTCCGAAAGCGTCATTGTTCGCCGCACTAACGGAAGATGAACTTCGGAAGAAGTGGGAGTGCAATCTGCGTAGAGCAGACAAGCCTCTCAGTGAATCTTCAGCGGTATGTGAGCGCCACTTTGAGCCTCGATACATTTTGAGGGATTACGTTCACATCATCAATGGCACCGCAGTGCGACTTCCACGTGGGAAGCCGTCGCTAGCACCTGGCGCGGTGCCTACCCTTCTGCACGACTGTGCGACCTACCTTTCTGTCGCACCGGTGAAAGAGAGGTCGGAAAAGAAGAGGTCAGCCGCCGCAAGTGCACCGGCGGTAGGCACAAAGCCACGCAAGAGTGCACGAAGTGCACCGAGCGCACGATGAAGAACGAGCGGCAGACAGTCAGCTCCGGCAACTGTTTCGTGAAATTCAGGCTGAGAGTGTAGAAGATGCAAATGGACAGTTCGGGCAGAATGAACGGTTCGCAATTAGCTCGCTCCAAGCAGTGAACGTTCCCGCAAAGCTCTGGTGCCGCTTTAACTGTGGCCGTGACTCAAGCGTAGTTTTCGCGACAACGTCAGTACGAAAGCAAAAAAGGCTCGAGATTTTGCAGGATAAAGTTGTGTATTTCAGTGGTCAAGGAGACGAAGTGTCTGCACAAGTGTATTTTATAGGTCTGCTGTGCCAAGACACAGTTGTACGCTCCCTTGCCGCGGCGAACCATATGCTACGAGAAACTGACAGCAGCATGATTTGCCAAGAATTAATGCCTGAAAGTGACTTTCATGACCTCTCACATATTTTGACCCCGAGGTTGCAGTCTGCTGCTGTGGTATTTGGTGGCTCTGTCTTCAGCACTAAGCGCCAGGGAAATGTTTCTTCACAAGGTAATTTATCCCCCTTGAACATTTATTGCTTCTCCACATTGGTGTACTACGATTTCACATGTTATTCTCGCGTGTGTACTACTTTTTTCTTCTATTTACAGGCGCTGTTTGTGCGGAATGCAAGGCAACACGAAAGCTGCTCCTGACGAAAAAGTCGCGTACTTCACGTGTGGAGGTGCAGCTCTCTTGGAGTCGAGCCCTAGCTCAACGATTGAAGCTAGTAAAACAAAAGGCAGTGCGTCGCAGCAACCACACCAAAAGCTTGAAAAGCAAACTTTCAGCCATGGCGGCCAAGAACGCAAGTATTCGTGAAGATGAGTTTGCAGCTAAAATAGCAGGCCTCATACACAAACAACGTGAGGCAGTTCAGCACATACTTAAGGCATCCACGCCAAAGCACTAAAGCGATGATATACTCCAGTGAATGGGTGCTAGAATGCTTAATGATGAAGATGAAGAGCCCCAAGCTTTATGAGCACTTCCACAAGGAATCCATACTTGCAATGCCATGCAAAACTACACTTCGAGAATACCTGTAGTCTTATAAGACGGGGTATGGCTTCAGCGCAGAGACAGGGGTAATTGGAGATCGCAGGGAGAGGCCTTCGTCCTGCAGTGGACATAAAATAGGCTGATGATAATGATGGCTTCAGCGCAAAAGTTCTAAATGTGCTCCGCAAAAAGACAACAACAATGGACTTATATTCCAACGTCATGGAGGTCTTATTGTTGATGAGATGAAGTTGTCCGAGTGCCTCTCCGTCACCACCGCTGGCCACATAGAAGGCTTTGTTGACCTTGGTCCGTTTACATCAGAAGGTGACAAGCACACTGTCTGTGATCATGGCATGGTGATAATCTTGGTCCCATTTGTTGGCAAGGGGACGCAGGCAATCGCAGCATTTGCCACGAAAGGAAACATTAAAGAAACCCTCTTAACGAAGATTATGCTGGAAGCAGTGATTTTGGTGGATGACTTTATCACTTCAGATGGAGCAACATTGAATCGGAAAATGTGGAAAATACTTGGTGTAGGGGCATCTGCAACTAGCACACAGTGTAGTGCGCGACATCCTGTAGATCCAGAGCGGCGACTGCGTTTTTATGCGATTTTCCCCATTTGATGAAGTGCTTGCGCAATGGGCTATTTGGATCTGGCTACCTGCTGCCAGATGGTCCTGTAAGTCTTTCCTATGCACATAACCACACTCATTGCAACCGCATTCATACTACACTTGGTGAACATGGTAATGCTACTTATTTTTATTACTACAGGTGACAGTTCGACCAGTAAGCTCAGGTATTGCCAAGGATGGCAACAACGTGGCCCTGCAGGCCCTGCACGGCATAACATCAAGCCATACGAACCCTAATAGTTTTGAAGTTCAGAGAGTGTCACTAGCCTTCCAACTGTTCAGCGACAAAGTGACTCAAGGACTGCGGCTGCACAGGGCGGCAATTGAGGATACTTGCGGCGACGTTTCTGCGACATTCCATTTCTTTGAGTGCGTAGCAGAACTCCTTTCTTATCATGCGTATTACAAACATAGTGTGACTGTGACAGCAGCATGGATATGGGATTTGTTCGACATGTGCTCAATAACTCTTTCCTGTTTCAGGACAATTCGGGACCTCATCCAAGTGATGACTTCTCGCTTTGCTGCTGAGGCTCTGCGCCAAAGATCTATATCCGTCGACAAGCTGCATTCTTTTTTGGAACTTCTAACAAGTTGGGAGCTCCATACCAAAGGAAAGCAGGGCTTCTTAAGCCAGTCAACAGCTACAGGGTTGCGGGTGACATTGTCAAGTGTGCTGTCACTGTTGGACTACCTTACACAAAGTGTTGGTTTTAAGTATCTCATAACTAGTCCGCTAAGCCAGCATCCTGTTGAGCCCCTGTTTGGGATGGTGCGTCAGTCCTCCGGCTGCAATTCACACCATACGCCTCAGCAGTTTGCCGTTATTGTAAACTGCCTTTCTTTCAGTAACCTGGCCCACTCTGTCTCTAAGGGAAATTGTGAACCCAGTGTCCTCAGTGCCTTGCTGGATGCGGATGCCAGCCAGCAGGCTTCTCCAAGTGGAATGCAGGAACTCATCAACATGTTCGTGGACGCTGGCAACATTGATGCAGCAGAAGCAGTGATCCTGAAAACACTGCCAGACCATTGTCCTTGCATTATAGCATCCAGTGACAGCCGCCTAATTTTCTATATCGCTGGTTATGTGGCGAGAAAGTGTACTTTAAAGACAGGCTGTGAAGCCTGCCTGAACTTACTACTGATCACAAAAGAGGCAGCAGGAAATTTTAGGCTTGCAGAGTGTACCCACATGACAGGCAACCGTGGTTTGTTGTATCCTGCGTCCACTCTGTACCAGTTTGTGGTTAACTTGAAGAAAAACTTCACAACTAGTTTGAGTCTTCTTGAGTTGCACGCAGACAGTGTTTTAGGTGTTTTGGATGTTGTGAAAGCAAGGCGGCTGTAAGCCTGCTTCTAGAAAGGAACGAGTTTTGTCTTTAATTATAGATCGGCAAGCTTGAAACTGGCATTTTGCACCCTTTTCATCCTGTTGAAGGGAACGGCTGCAGAGGAAAGCTTAAGCGACGGCTAGCGTATTTGGTCAATGGTCCTTGCTTGACAGGCAAAGCACAATAGGATAATTGGTCGGCGGCGGATGCCCGTCGCGTTGACGGCGCCGAGATGAGCAGGCGCACGGCTCATGACACTGCCAGATTAAAACCGGCACGTGGAGGGGCAATTTGTGGCAGCAAGGCGTGACGCGTCAACGACCCTTGCCGGTTGTGGCGCACGGTTCAGAAATTCATTCGGAGACACGCTTTCAAGTGGTGTCAAACGTGACGGACGCGATTACAGTTGACCAGATGTACTTGCGGACCGACTGGCTCTGAGAAATGACGGGGCGGCGCATGACGACGGAAGACCGTTGCCAATCGGCCGTCGCGAAAGGCTTCTTCGAGCAAACATTTACTGAATAGGGGTACGTGAGCCCAAAGTGTCGGTCACCACGTTTCATTGACGTATGCCCGGAGCTACTGCGCTATCAGTTTTTCTAGTAAGTGCGAGCGGGGTAGGGGTCACACCAAAGGTCGAGCACTTTGGCTTGCAGGTGCTGCCTGCTTGTTAGGACTTTATTGAGCCCATTGTGCTGGGCGCTGTGGCGTGGCCAGGGAGCACGCGTGCTATGCATCTGTCACCCCCCCCCCCCCCCGCTTTCTTGGAACGTGGTTGTTATTTGTATATTGTTTTGAGGGAGAGGGAGAAGCGCAATACTGGAAGTGCCGGCGAACAAGACGATCCTTGCTCAGGATTCGTGATTGGTGCGTCGGCGGACCACTCACAGCCACTCGTGGGCCATTGGGTGGTAAATGCTTGGGGCGGGGCACCGAAGGGTTGAAAACGTGGCCCCGTTGCCCCGTCCAAGCGTTCTGGACAAACTTCGGTGCTATGCACCATCGACTATGTCGTTATAGGGTCGCCCTATGTGTACCAGTTCCGTCTTCTATGTGTACTTGTAACATCATGTAAGTAATTGTGAATAGAAAGTGTTTTTTTTTCTGGTCATCTTTGTGTCTATTTCAACCCACCGAACCCGTCACCGCTATTCGTAGCGGCAGAACTCCTCACTTGCCTACATCGTCTCTGGCGGTGCGTCTCGGACGCCCAAATAGAGGAGTGGAACCAAGAAGACTCTGAACTATACTGCGGCAGCATTAACTTAGCTGCCCTGATCACTGCGAATCCATCACAGCAGACCTCACTGCCTTCTACATCACAACCAGACTACATTTCTTTACAAAGAGCGTGAATAAGTGTAATGAAAGAAGGCGCCAGGCATCAAAATATATTAAGCTCAGTCGATGTACCTCAAGCTTCGTACTACAAGGTTTATGTGTTTCGCAGTAATAGTTACTTACACTGCGATTAGGTGCTTGGTGTCTAGAGACAGTGCACTTTAGAGTTCCTTTATAGTTTTGTCATTTTCATTGTTAATAAAGAAAAAGAAACACCAACCTGGCTTTTAGTGAGCGTCACTCTGACGGTATGAGTTGAAGATGCGGCGGATTTATTAGAAGCTAAAATACTGGGAACAAATTTGTGTGTGTATGTGCGCAATTGTATAGTTGAAAAATAATTTCCTGGGTTGAATGTGCAAAACATCATGATCTCATTATTAGGCATGCAATAAAAAAAGGAGGTGGACACAGGAATAATTTTGACCACCTAGGGTTTTATAACCGGCAACAATGCACGGACATTTTTTTTATTAGGCCACCATGAAAATGAAGCCGACGACGCCGTTATTTAATCCTATGCCCTCGTGCTTAGCAGTGCAACGCCGGAGTCGCTACGCACTTTCCTGTCATTCGTGATTTAAATGGAGTGGTAAATATAGCTCCATAGAAACAAACCAGGCCTAGATGTACTGGCTTTTGAGCAGTAGATGAGGCAAAAGAAGCTCGGTGAATTGCCAGCTAACACAAGCGATACCACGAGCGCACATTTGCTTAGCGCAATGAAAGCACCGGTTTGTGGCGGACTACTCCAGCAGACGAAGTTGACAATACTAAATAGTATCGATGTGGCCTTCAAGAACTTTCTTTACGCCATATTTTGTTAAAAACAACTTTTCTGTTATAATGAAAGTATTACGTGCGTAATAAACGCTTAGAGACACGGACCGCCTCAAAAGTGGCGATTATGACGGCAGCCAGTCTGCTAAAGAAGGTGGCAGTGGCGACACCTGGTGGCGTAAACGCAAAGGGGCACGCGCGCTCCTTCCCAGTCGCGTCACTAGGCCATTTTTCTAGTAAATTATAGGCAGCGCCGACATCGCGACAATCCCGAGCTTTGAGAGCGAGAAGCCAAGCCAAGCGCCAGCGAAGGGAAGCTAACCCCAAGCTTCAAGAGAGGAAGGCCAAGCCAACCGTCAGCAGATGGAAGCCGCTAACCCCGAGGATCGAGAGAGGGAAGCGCAAGCCAAGCGCCAGGGGAGGTAAGCCAACCGCGAGATTCAGGAGAAGGCAACCCAAGCCACGCGCAAGCAGAGGCAAGCTAACGCCGAGTTTCAGGAGAAGGCAACCCTAGCCAAGCTAAGCTAGAGTTCCAGGAGTAGGCAACCCAAGCCAAGCACCAAAAGAGGCAAGCTGACCCTGAACTTCGACAGCAGGAGGCCAAGCAGAGAAGCCGACGCAGAGAGATTGCTCCCTACGATGGTGCCAATGGACGGTTCAAGAGAGAATTCCTCGACCGTGAGTTCGGCCACAGCTTCTAAGTGTGTGATAGACTGTGGTTTTCTCACAACCTCTTGCAACTGAAGAATGTGCGTACTCCGAAACAACGCCAATTGAATCACAGGAAAACACAGTAAAACACAGAAAATCACCTATAAACAAGAACAACATGAAAACACAGAGAGAGACAGAGAAACACAGGACGACCACAGCTCCGATATTTCAGCAGATTTCACTTCGTGGAACTGGGTTAGGTTGTTTTTTTTTTTTTCGCTGTGGTAGTTTTTCTTTTAAACCGAAGGAATGACCACATCTCCGCTGTTTCGACAGTTTTCCCTTCGTGGCACGCGTTCTGGATGTCAATAGTGTTTCGTGGCCGATGGACACTGCTCGCGCCAAGCAGCGTCCATCGTGCGAAAAGAGCAACCGCGCTAACACCTGCTATTATACCCTGGCGCTTCTTCTCCTCCTCCCCGGCATGCGCTCCGATTGGTCGGCTCCTCTTCTCCTGGCGAGCGGGTCACGTGACCTCTCCGGCTGTGCTCCTGCGTTACGCCACCGTCATCGACGGTGCATGCTCGACTCGACTAAGAAAACTTGCGGCGGCAAGTTTTCTGTTAAAAAAGAACCAGAAAACTTGCCGCTGCATAGCATTCGCCGCCAGCGTTTGCAAGTAAACAATACGGTTACATACGCTGCAGTTGCCGGGAAGCGCGAGAAGCAGCCAGGGATCTTTGAATGCCATCCCGTAAAAGCCGAAGCTTAAGCGTCCTTCAAGTTTATCATACCAACCATGCCGTCTGCCTTCACCGCTATATATATAATATAATATATATCGCATATATTTACACCAACTTAACACATACGTTTCTATAGTTCGCTGCAGTTGCGATAAACGCATGTTTCAGTAGCTCGTTTAACAAGATAAGAAAGGGAAAATTTGAGAATCGATCACCACAGCTCGCGTGGAAGCGTTCCACATGCACTGCTCTGGTTCCCGGGTAAATATTATAACTTTCTTTTTAATCCAGCAAGGTCCATTTAAATAGTGTCTTTTAACAGTGGAGCTGTTTTTGGTCGACCATGTGTCGTCGTGCTGCTTGGTGTGACGTTGGTGACGTAACCTGGGAGCGGGAGAGGCGAGAAGGCCGTTTCACATGGCGCGATTTTCACACAGCGACACAGAGAATTCCGTCGCTCAGCGACCTCTGCGACGTCACGGGCTCACCGCGACGGGATTCCAACATGTTGGAATTTCTGTCGCTGAGTCGCAGCGATCGGCGCGATATGGGCGGAGCAACGTGACGTAACAGCAAGCGCCGTCGAAATAGACGCTTTCCTGTTTTACCGCGTGTTGGAATCTCAGCGGAGCAATGTCGCGCACCAGTTTCAATGTTTTAACAGAGCGTACGTACCCACCAGCGCCTGTGACTCAGGAGCTTCGTCAACAATTTTTGTTTTCTCCAGCTCGCACCATTCATTTAAAAGGAGAAGCTGCATGCTATCCAGTCGGGAGCTCACGCCGCCTTCAACATACGGCACGTACCCTCATGATCGTCGCCGTTGTCGACGTCTTCATTGCTACAAATTGTGCCAGGCACTTGCACACTTAATAGTAGCTTCTTATGGAGAAGCAAATACTCCTCCAGGAGAAGAGTTGTGGCTTCCATCGTACCGCAACAACACAACTAGAGTGTACAAAACAAGACCACCCCACCACGCCGCACGCTTATGCGGTTTGTGCAGCATTTTCACTCGCCGCAGCTGCGGACTAAGCGATCGCAAAGTCTCAACGCGTTTAAGGGCTGAAAAATTGTGTACTATTCTATTTAAAAAAATAAATAATATGAAATTGTAATATTTGACTAGTTTCCATGTTGTTTTTATTTAACGATGCAGGCATGGATACTTTGTGAGCAGGGAGCAACCTTGGGCGTCGCTGCGACGGAAATCGCGCGGTCAAAGACGCATGTGAAAGCTGCCAGCGAAAATCGCTCTGCGACGTGCGCGACAGAACGATTTTTTTTTTCGCCCCAATCGCGCCATGTGAAACGGCCTAGAGTGAGACAGGCAGCTGTGCCGCGCCGAGAGCGGCGAGTGAGTCAGGCGGCCAGTGAGCATTGGCGAAAAGTAGGTCAGTGAGAGGCTCGGAGGGGTATAAACAACAGAAGTCAGTTCTTGGTCCACATTCGTTCTTCGAGAATGGCAAAGACTGCTTATACTCCTGAGGAAGAAGCCGCCCGACGTGAGCGCCAGCGAGAGCTTGCGCAGGAACAGGCCCGCCGTCGCAGAGCCAACGCCGAAGTCCGTGCAAGATAAGCCGAAGCTAAACGTCTTCGTCGAGAGGCTAACGCCGACGCGTATTCAAATGATGTCGTAGCTTAGCGACAACAGATGCAAGCCGACCCGCAGCTGCGAGCTAGAAAGGAGCTAGGAGGCTCAATTGCGTCGCCCGTGGACGGCGACGCGTCCCATCCCCTCAACGCGATAGGAAAGCCGTCGCCCGTGGACGCTGACGCGTCCCATCGCCCCTAAGTAGCGCCGATCGGGCCATTCAAGCGGCCGCGAATGCAGACCTTCGCTGTTCGACCATCTTCACGGAGTGGAAGTGGTGGTGATTTTAAGCATGAAATGCTTTAAACTCCCGTTGTCAGCGATCTTCAAGTAACGTTGAGCCAAAATCCAGAGCCGTTATCCCGGCACTCAAACGGGAGATCAAAACGAGATCATCCGGGGAACCAGTCAAATCTTAAGGAAATGTGGTGTGTGGCCCCCAACATTTTGTACAGGATCGCAATGCATACGCTAGTTATACTCCAAAGAAGCTGCAAAAAATGTTGCTCTCGCTTTCAGTTACTCAAGAAGTTACTCAAGCTGTAACTTCTGGTACGCTGAAGTTTTACTTCTCATTTCCAATAGCGACATTCAAAAGGCAGATACAGGGGACTAAAGGCCACACATTTGCAGCCGACCACTAACGGCCACGTCCTCTGCTACAGAGGTCTTCCAGATAAGAGAGGATCCGGGGTAGGATTTATAGTCCATAACAACATAGCGTGTAACATTGATGAATTCTACAGCATCAATGAAAAGGTAGCAGTCGTCGTAATAAAGCTGAATAGGAGGTACAAAATGAATGTAGCTAGTACAAGCCTACGCCCCAACCTCCAGTCACGATGATGAAGAAATAGAACAGTTTTATGAAGATGTTGAATTAGCAATGAGAAAGTTGCAAACTAGGTATACTGTAGTCATGGGCGACTTCAATGCAAAAGTGCGTCAAAAGCAAGTTGGTGAGCAAGCAATTGGCAACTGCGGCATCTATTCTAGGAATGGAAGAGGAGAGATGTTGGTAAAATTCGCGGAAAGAAATAGGCTCCGAATAATGAAGACATTCTTCAGGAAGCGCAGCAACAGGAAGTGGACCTGGAAAAAACCTTATGGAGAAACAAGGAATGAAATAGATTTCATGCTCTCTGCCGATCCAATCATAGTGCAGAATGTAGAATTGTTAGGTAAGGTAAAGTGCAGTGACCGTAGGTTAGTGAGGTCAAGGATTTCTATCAATTTGAAGAGAGAAAGAGTGAAATTAGTCATGAGGAAACAGACCAACCTAGACGCAGTAAGGGTAAAAGCAGGCCAATTCAGGCTGGTGCTCGCAAACAAGTATGCAGCTTTAGAACAGGAAGATGAAGATAATGTAGAGGTAATGAATGAAACCGTAGGTAGGCTGATCTCAGAAGCAGCAATTGAAGTGGGAGGTAAGGCACCAAGGCAACGAGTAGGTAAGCTCTCCCAAGAAACAAAGGACCTAATAAAGAAACGCCAAACATGAAAGTGTCCAACTCAAGAGATCAGGTAGAAATCGCTGAACTTTCAAAACTGATCAACAAGAAGAACGTAAGGCATATTCAAAATTATAACGTGGGAAAGGTTGAGGAAGCCGTAAAGTATGGACGCAGCATGAAATCAGTAAGAAGAAAGCTTGGCATAGGATAAGGCAAGCTGTATGCACTGAAAGATAAGCATGGTAAATATCATCAGCAATTTCGATGACACAGTAAAAGCAGCAGAAGAATTCTATACTCACCTGTACAGTGCCTAAAACAGCCAAGCTACTTCCATTCGAAGTAGTGATGAACAGGATACAGAGGCTCCTTCTATAACTAGCGATAATTGAATGCTTGAATATCATGCTTGAAAAGCTTGCGGCCTTTTATACGCAATGCCTCACAAGTTCAAGAGTACCAGAGAGCTGGAAGAACGCCAACATTATACTTATCCGTAAGAAGGGAGAAGTTAAAGAATTGAAGAATTAAAGACCCATTAGCTTGCTTTCCGTATTATATAAAATATTCACCAAGATAATTTCCAATAGAATCAGGGGAACACTTGACTTCAGCCAACCAAGAGAACAGGCTGGCTTCAGGAAGGGATATTCTACGATGGATCATATCAATGTCATTAATCACGTAATAGAGAAATCTGCGGAATACAATCAACCTCTCTATATGGCTTTCATATATTATGAAAAGGCATTTGATTCAGTAGAGATACCATCAGTCATAGAGGCATTGCGTAATCAAGGAGTACAGGACATGACATGACAAGAACTTTATTTCAGTCCTGAGGAACTAAGATCTAGGCGAGCCGAAGGCTCCCCCAGATTAAGTCGGTGGCTCCGCCCACGATGGGACCGGGAGACCAAGTCCCGTCGCGATGTCGTGGGCCCTCTGGACAGCCTGGTGTTGGATTTGAAGATTGCTGCTCTTGAGGGATTCCTCCCATTGCTCTTTCGTGATGGGTGGAGAGGCGTTAAGGGCTGGGCACAACCAGAGCATGTGATCAAAAGAGCATGAGTCATGACCACATTTGGAGCACGACTGTGAATGGTCAGGGTCTATCCTGTTAAGGGACCGGGGAGTGGGATACGAACGGGAAGCATACGTACAGGAAGCATACGTACAGGAAGCATACGTGAATATCTTAGCAAATATTTACAGGGATTCCACAGCTACCTTGGTTCTCCATAAAAAAATTAGAAAGTTACCTATCAAGAAAGGGGTCCCGCAAGGAGACACAATCTCTCCAATGCTATTCACTGCATGCTTAGAAGAAGTATTCAAGCTCTTAGACTGGGAAGACTTAGGAGTGAGGATCAACTGCGAATACCTCAGCAACCTTCGGTTTGCAGATGACATTGTCCTATCAGCAACAATGGATACGAATTACAACAAATGATTGAGGACCTTAATCGAGAAAGTGTAAGAATTAGGTTGAAGATGAATATGCACAAGACAAAAATAATTTTCAATAGCCTTGCAAGGGAACAAGAATTCAGGATCGCCAGTCAGCCTCTAGAGTCTGTAAAGGAGTACATTTATCTAGGTCAATTACTCACAGGGGACCCTGATCACGAGAAAGAAATGTACAGAAGAATAATATAGGGTTGAAGTACATACGGCAGGCATTACCAAATCCTGACTGGGGGCTTACCACTGTCGTTGAAAAGAAAAGTGTACAATGATTGCATTCTACCATTGCTAATATATGGGGCAGATACTTGCAGGTTAACAAAGAACCTCGAGAACAACTTAAGGACCGCACAAAGAGCGATCGAACGAGAAATCTTAGGAGTAACGTTAAGAAACATGAAGAGAGCGGTGTGGATCAGAGAACAAACGGGGATAGCTGATGTTATAGTTGACATTAAGCGGAAGAAATGGAGCTGGGCAGGCCATGTAATGCGTAGGATGGATAACCGGTGGACCATTAGGGTTACAGAATGGATACCAAGAGAAGGGAAGCGCAGTCGAGGACGGCAGAAAACCAGGTAGGATGATGAAGTTCGGAAATTCGCAGGCGCAAGTTGGAGTACACCAGCGCAACATAGGGGTAATTGGAGATCGCAGGGAGAGGCCTTCGTCCTGCAGTAGACATAAATATAGGCTGATGATGATGATGATGATCAGTTCGATCCGATAAGAAGAAAAAGGGGCGACAGGCGTTGAGCGCGTTAGACTTGCAAGACGAAACGCGGTGGAAGGCGGCGGCACCACAGGCAGCAACAAAAGACGCCGTATGGTAGCCATATTATGCTTGCATCTACTCCCGATTGCGGGGCGAACCAGTAATTTAACAGCAAAGCTGTTTAAGCTAGCCGTAAAAAGTTTGGTGTTTTAACATCGAAGCTGTTTAAGCTAGCCGTAAAAAGTGTGTTGTTTCCCAGAAAGCAAGCCGCGCCGTAGCCATGGCAACCAGCGACACCGCAACTGCTAGAACCCCTGGCGCAACCTACCGCCTGTGTATTGCGCATGCGCGGACCGCAAACGCGTTTCCCGCGTTCGCGCCGAGGAAACGCGGGCGCCGTCGGCAGCAGCTCAGAGACACTGCGCGCAACCGGTTACCACCCGCGCGCCGAAATATGCGCATGCGCCGCGATAACGATTGGATCTGCGCATGCGCTAACCTTGAGGCAACAGCTATGTAAGCATGTGCGTGGCGGCCCTCGATCAATAGAAGCCATTGGACGCCCAAAATAGTTCATATTCCTGAAGAGGCCGCGCTTTGCGACAAACTGCAGATAGTGCTGGGGATGACTTGGTAGTGCTTAGCCTATCCCAAAAACCAGGACTAGCTAGGTGCCCATCAGCTGCGCTGTCTCTTTAGCATTGCACTCCAGTGCAAGCTAAGCAATTTGTTAACTATTCTAAGCTCGTAATAACGGTAATTGCTAAATTAGCAAGTCCAGTTCATATGAATGAAGCGGTGTGAGCCTTCGGATAGAACATGAGGAAGCGCAGGAGCCTGTGGAAGGGAGAGCAAGAGGATTAAGTTGGAATAAACGTATACAGATGGACGCCGGTGCCAAGCAAAGCGTTAAGAATATTCTGTCCTTTTAAATAGGAACGATAATATGAATAACACGAAATGTTCTGAATACGTCAGAAGTGTGAACGAGATGAGGAGCTTTAGGAAATATACAGATGTATGGGTAATGAGATTAGATGCCGTTTTGTAATATATTTTTGTAATGTTGCTACCCCCAAACAAGGGTATCATAGTCTAAAACTCAGACAGAAGTTATGAACTCTGCCAATAATACGGCAAGAATCACAATACCCTATTGGAAACAATTGTATCTGTCTTAACGTTACCGTGTTCTTTTTTTTCAAATACATGTTGTGCTAGTAAATTACAACATTAGCAGCAGTAATGTTAACGTAAATAAAAATAATAAATATGCTGTGAAGCTTACCTGGGAGCGAACATTTTTATGTTGGAAATCGAGATTTTCACGTTATTGAAACTGTAACCCACTGTAACCTGTTTCAATTTTGCAGCAAGTAAAGGAGTGGAACGAGTTCCACCTGATCTGTTTCGTGTGGAAGTATGCATTGTGGTGAGCCGAAACTACACAAGAGCCTTTAACACGACAGAGGAGCTTGTCCGGTACCTTGCTACCATGCTTAATGGGGTGAGTTGATTTGGTAGCTAGCATCCGTCAAAGTGGCATCTGTGACAGAGGACCGATGTGCTCGCTGATATCCAAATAGAAAAGAGTCTGAATGCGTGAAGAAGCATGCCACGTTCGACACGAAATGTGCCTCCACTGTTGCATACTGTATTCCTTTATCTTGCGGGAGAGCGTACATGGGGCAAATAGGGTACAAGGAGCTCTATGCGAGAGCAGTCTTGCTCTAAGGAGTAACCGTGATCAGTATTTGACTTTCACTTGCAAGAGTTGCGGCTGCTCACCGCAGTTCAATCAAATCAGGGTCATGTCAAAAGCATCTGATAGGACAGAAACGGAAAATATTGAAGCTCTCTTCATCCGGCAACCTATAGGGACAAGTGCGCAAGCATGCCCTAAATTTTACTTCGAGATAGGGAAGTTGCTTTTCTGGACGGCCATATACATTATGTTTTACCATCATCTGTGGTTCTGTTCTTACTGATGTCTATTTTTCTACTTCGCTTATGGTTTTTTGTCAATTGTTTTGTTAGTTTTTCGTTATTACATTCTATCAGCTGTTCTTTTTGGTTTTGCCGTTAATCTTCTTTTAAAATGGCCTTGAGGATGAGGTTTTCCTGGTCGTATCATTTTTCTTTATTTTCGCGAGCGAATGATAGTGTGCATACTTCGTGTTGGTGGTGGCAATTTGATTGTCGAATTTTTGAGCATCCGGGTGGCTCATGTGATCAAGTTGCCTATATAAGGATGTTCTGTCGTTTTAGGAAATGCTGTTGGTCGTCTGCGCTCTGCCCTGTCTTTTTTCCCTTTTCTTGTGCATGCCTGTAATTCGAGGTTAGTATGCCTGTTTGTTTGCTTGTTCCGGGTCAGACTGCTGAAGTTGACGCATGCGCTGCTGGTTCGTTGTCGGGAGTACCATTTCCATTAATCTTTCAGTTGTAAGTCCAGTGCTTGTCCTACGTTGTTCCTTGTCTTCGTCTTTTCCGCTGGTTACTCCCCCAAGCTGTATAACGAATCATTTCGGAATCTTTAAATACTTCGTTACAAAGGCGTTCGACTCTACAAAGGAACTGCCTTACTGCTTGGCTTCCATACGCGAAACATTTTCACGGTAGAATAATTTACTAATGGTAAAAAAAGCTTCGCGAAAATGACACTAATGCGCTTCATAGAAAGTGTTTTAAAAGAGGCTTTAGTTCAGGGGCTTCTATGTAAACACATTTGAACGCAGACATTGTTTTTCGCGGCAATCACTGCATCAAATATCTTTATATTTGTTACATTAAAAAGCAAGAACAATGTGGTGGCTGTTTGACGCAATTTTTTTCTTTCCTTTAGGCCAGCGATCTTTTTTTATAAACGCTGGTAAAAATCGCTAAATTTCAGAACACAAAACTAGTTTAGAACTCCACAACTCAGCAATCCAACTCTTAAAGATTGTATCTAAGGGTTGTATGAGGTGGAGAAATGATGTATGGTAAATCGCTCTAAAGTATATCACTAATGTACGAATAGGGCTTGTGCAAACCCTTGTAAACATTGTCACAAATTCACGTAAGACAGAAATAAATAACAAACTTAGGTGGTTTTCTGTTTGTTTGCAGTTCAGAGCAATACAATTCTAAGCTTCGTCCTTATATTTTTATCACCTAATAATTTCTCCCAATTTAAAAAACAAATGTAGGGTCTAAACAAAAAATCTGTTTAATACAGTCACTGGAATTTAAATGTTTCTTAGAAATGCAAAAAATTAATTCATGCAGACCGAAAGGCTTTTTTATAAACGCGTTTTTTATTTATCAAGTATTTGAATAGGGGGCATTGAAAGTTAGCCCAAATCTGAAGCTTCATCTTAAGGAAGCAAAGCTAAAAACAATGGGACCTCTTATAATAGTTGTCCACTTTGAACTTACTTTGCACGAGCTTACCGTGCCCACCACTAAACATTTTGCTGCGGGTTTTTTTACCAGCTAATAAAACATTTTATGTCAGCCAGCCAGCTTTATAAAGATTTAAATACTCCCGAGAATGGCGTTCGTGTAATATTAAAAACGTGCATACGGGGAGATCATCTTCAAGTTTGCCCGAATTTTTAACAATCGCTTGTTGCATATTACAAAATTCTTGTCCATTAGCTGGATTATTCAAAGAGGGGGACTTTGCTAGCATGAGAAATTGCAACCCATATGCAATAATTTAAACAAATTCAGGACTTGACTTTTGATTTAAATAGTTTACAGCACATATTACAAATTACTGATTCTAGATGGAGTGCTTTCAAGGCGTATTCACTTGGGATGAATTTTCAGAATGACAGCGATTTGGAGATATGCGCCATCAAACTCGCCATAAAAATGCATTGTTCGTGTTACGATTTAAAGCAAACGCTTTTCTTCTGAATTTAAGCACGAGAGTAACTTGGACGCCTATGTATTTCGGCCAACACTTTTGGAAATATCTAAAAACTGGTGTCATCGTCCAAACTCATTTCAAGTGAATACGTCTGGCAAACTCACCGGCTAGAATTTGTAAATTGAAATACCTGCAGTAAAGCAATTAATAAAGAAGTTTATTACTAAAATTTCATTTCAGGTAACATGTTTTTCGATTGCTCGTGCTAGTAATGTCCGCCTCTTCGAATAATCCAATTCAAGGACAAAAATATGCAATTTTCTGTAGGCTATTCTTAAAATTTCCATAAAGCTTAATAAGGATCAGCTCGCATACTGTGATACAATTAACACTTTAGGTATGGGTAAGTAGCCTATCTATAGAAACCACCACGATAGGGATATGGAAAAAAACTGAAATTTTTAGGTCATCGCAGCTATCGGATTTAACGAGTAAGATCCAACAATTCCTCTTACGTTGAGAAAATTTTATTAGTAACCTTACTGCTTGCAATACATGTAAACAATTACGGTGAGAAACATTTTACACATCTTCAAAAACAGGCATTTTTAAAAGCAACAAAGAGCTCATCTTTCTTGTCACATGGACTCAATAATTAAAAGTTTCTGCGCGTGAAATATCTGTCTACTTATAGAGTCTCGTTCTGTTCAAGGTGGCACTGCGATTTATTGAAATGGAATGCCCACAAATACAGTTTCAATTAAACAAAGTGTGGCAAGTTGAGGTAAGCAATTTCAAATCAGAATGGAAAGACACCGTGAAAGACTTTTTCATAGCGCTGATGTCTTTCTGAACCTTTCAATGTCTGGCAATACCATGCATTTTTTGCAATGGTCGCCCATGCTCAAGCGCGAAAAAATTTAATGGTCGCTTACTTATCACAACGTGGATAAATGCGAAAGCATTGCGGCCGTCACGGGATCAACTGTGTTCGCTATAGGGTGTTCACCACGCAAGGTCGTGGGTTCGACTGCCACGAAAGGTCTAGGATTTGCAAGCCCTTTTAGACCATCCTGTGGTCACGCAAAGCCGGATTTTCGGCGTCATGAGCGATTTATGAGCTAACCCTGTCATTACTGGATGCTCAGTCTGTTTATCGTTCAGTGCAAGAAAAAAATATTTCTGACATTTCCAATGCTTCCTTGCATCAGCTCGCTCTATCCTGTGTCTGCAAACATATGCATTTGTTCACGTTGCCGAAATTTCAGCCATCTTCCACTGCAGAATTTGGTGTGTGTGTGTATGTGTGAGTGTCTGTATCATGCAGTTATTGGTGTCAAAGTGCCACAAAAAGCTACTTTCTTTCCGTTGATTATATTCATCTCCAACATGGCTCGCTGCGTCAGTGAATCGCACTCGCACGCTTATTCTAGATGCTGCTTTCAAAATTATAATTAATATTTGCGACATTATCTATTTGCAGAGTATTATTTTATTGCTAAGAATGCGGTTTGAATTACGTATTTATTTGTTTCACGTCCAATGTAGCTTAGAAAAGTAGAACTTCTCTAACTGCAAACTGCAGAGCCTTAGTTGTTAATTTTATCATAAGCATTTAGTTGCTTAGTTTACACGACCAAACATCTAAAGTAATTTCTAACTTTTTTCTGCTGATATTCATTTTCTCGTTCTTTTCATTGCAGCTGGAGGCATGGGGCGGGGGAGCTGTCCGTAGTTTCATAGTATTCACCGCTCATCACTAGGTGTATGAGACATCAAGAGCACCTCGCTTCTCGCGCGGTGCGAGTCAGGACCAAGCATACTCTAGAACACCATATCATCCCTTACCGGGCTCGATGCTGCAGCCAACCAATTACCTCGCCGTTTTTTTTTTTCTTTGCATCTTTCAAGTGAATGTGGAAACTATATAGCACGCTACGTCGGCCACCATAAAGCTGGCCTTGCATCACAAATCGACTCATACGTCAGTCACCGATACCACAGCTAGAGATGCGCTTGATAACGGTTCAGCTCTCCACACGGTTAGAGCTCTGAAACCAAACACGCTAGTTCTGTATCCCCATTGCGACGATTACATATCTTTAAGCAGACCACTTTTTTATTGCGATGGCAAATATTTCCGCCATCGTCGTCGTCGCCACCGTGAGGTCCACGGGCGATAAGATCGTCACCGCCTGCCGTGCGCTGTATGTACTAGTGAAACCATCCGACGGTGAGCCGGCAATCACGCATAGTGCACGCGAGTGCGGGAAATGGGAAGGAATCGCACAGCCTTCCAATCGCGCACAACGCTCCGGAGGGAAGGGGAGGTACGTGGAGGGGCCGCGCGCTCCCGCTGGGCCGGAAGGCTACGAGACGAGGGCGTTCGGCGCCGCGAGCGCTCGCCTATGCAGCTGTATCTTGAAAGCCATCTGTGGTGGGGGCAGAGCCCGCACTTCCCGTGTTTTAGCGGCTAAAAACGCGTTGATGCGAGCGCCGGCATGAACCTCAATTCGCTCGCTGCTGCTGCCGCACTGACTCACTCCAGTGTTTTGACAGCCAGTTTCCGTGGTCATCGAGTGAGATGCATTCTTGTTTACTTATGCGAGCGTGACGCCATGCTTGTTAATTTAGTTAGTGTGCCTACGTATACTTGTTTATAGGGCCCATAGAACTATCATCGTTATTGACGTTAACGAATATGCCTTGATACACTTAGTCTTGCGCAACACAGTGAATAGAAGTATTCTTCATGAATAATGGAAAAATACGATGACTGCCTTCGAACGCGTCTCGAATACAGCTACCATTCACGAATTTTTACTTATTCTAGGACGAATCTCTTTTTGGGAAAAAAGTCTGCGGTATACCTGCACCTATACAAGAACACGGCGAGGACGACACCGTCTGCCGCTTTGATGCTGTAGAGACATTCAACAAGACCAGAGACTATGTAAGCCAATGTGTTACTGCAGAGTGCGACATTGTTTACCATTTGACCAGGTACGTGCACTTTCTAAGAACATCTTCATGTGTTTATTGTCTTTTTCAGAAAGTTTTCATTTTTCTGTCACTTAGCCGTGCTGTCTTTGTCGTTAATATAGGATACGATGTTACGGGGATGTTAAAAGATGTTACGGGGAATATTTAATTAACAGTAAACGGCTCGCGCTTGTCTAGTCAAGACTGCACAGAGCGCACAGGTTCCAGCAGGTTTCTGTCCGACAAGACAGCCCCTGACCCAGCCCCACTACAACGTCGTTGTCTTTGCCATTGCTCAAGACATTATGATAAATTTACAATAATTGTTGTTTGACATATTAAAAATGTTTGAGAACCTAAAATACCATTAACGGCGTAAATGTTATTGACTTCCTGCCCTTCCGTCTAATGCACCCTTTTCAAATTTTGCTTAGTTGCTAAGCAAACTATTTGAAATTTAGACAAATGTAACTACTATATTCGTAAACTGCCAGCGTTGTTTCAAACATTGGTAGCCAGTCCTTGCAACTTGTGAGGTTTGCCAGAAGCCTACATCTGGGTTGTAAAAAAGCCGATTTTCCTGCGCCGCAAATTGGTGGTACCTATTTCATTTCGGGAAATAATGAGATGAAGCCATAACCTGTGATTAAACACTCAGTGTTCGTGTGAATATCCGCTATATGCCTTGGAATACGATGCGAACGCGTTGCGATGATATCTCGAACGTTACGAGAAGCATAACATTTGAATTAATAAGTCAAGCCAACCAGTTTCTACGTATTTGCAGTTTGAATCACGGAAAATGTGCTACATATCCCCATACGTGTTGAACAACATGCCGTTAAATTAACATATGGCGGCTACATCCAACACCAACGAACTCATAAAAAAATTTATACACGCAGTACCAATACAAGCGACATAGGATGTAAAAGCTTGCTAGAAAAACTATTCGACTTCACGCAATATCATTGCTGGTTGACTTGCAAGTGTGGCTTTTTTCTGTTTTATTTTCATTTACTCCAAGTGCTCCTGGGGGTATTACATTGGGGCGAACCTTAAATACATAAAATTGCGAAATAGTTTTCAGCAATGAGGTAACACAGTAGAGAAAAATATGAGATACTCAAGTCAATACATGCGTCAAAATACAGAAAGTAAATGCCGCGGTGTGGGTACATGCAAATAAATGTGACCATGTATGACTGAAGCGCAAAGACTTAACAACAAACATACTTCTTCATCTTTGGTCTTGATTCACATAATGCTTCACCTTAGACTTCTTTAAAATTTTCCATAAATGCACATTGCGAGACAGAGAATCTACGAATTTTAAAAACGGAATTTTACTCTCGTAATTAAAGAGAACTTGTACATTCTCAAGAAATATCGCAGCGAGAACCACGTGGATGGAATAAATTATACCGACGACACTGTCCCAGACACCCATGCGATTGGCACATATGCGTTACCGCTGATGCGCCATGACGGAGGGCATCAGTGGCGTGCGACAGTTGCCATGGCCAGTCAAAAACCCCGACTGCCTGAAATGATCTCCGCAACTGAAAGGCTATGGATCCGCGAGAGTGATAACTGGCAGTGTGCCTTGCCGTGTGTGGTAATGTGTAGCATCGAGGACGTTCCGGAAGATTAACGAGGTAAGTTGGGCACGTCGAATGGCGACTGGGTCCCGGCAGCCGGCTGCAGTGAGAGACACTCACCTTTCTTCAGACAATCGCACGTCAAGCTTTTATGACGAGCCACACTTAGCTCGATGCCCCTTCCCGACAGCCACTTCTCTAAATCAGCCTCGAGGCATCATTAAATACGCCGTTTCATCTCTACATTGCAAATTTCTAATTAGGCAAGTGGTCTTCTTTATTCAAAATAACCGCGTCATAGAAATAGCCAGACAATTTCGATCAATGAAAGATTTGAATGCCGTCATCGCAGATGTTCATTCCAGAAATGCTAACAGATGATGGTGCTAATTTCCAGAGCCTGAGAAATTACACTCAACTTCAGAAATAAAATCTGAACCCTATTGCTGTAGAGATAGACTGTCATGCGTGCTTGACTACATAACCTAATAACTGTATCCATGCGTTCTACGGCCTTTGAGCGAGAGTGCCAATAAATGAAAGATAGTAAGTTACACATAAGCAAAGGTTACCAATCACTTTATCACACTATGCGCAAATGACAGATAAGATTGTTTCCGGGATGTGTTGTTGAAAGAAATTATTATTTTACAGAGAGGACCTTGGCTATTGTGTGCATGATAACTGTGAAATTGACATCACAGGTGAGCACAAGTGGGGTTTCATTATTGCTTATTTACCTTCTTGGAGTATGTTTTAGAGGAGGTACAATGACGCGTAATGCAGTGCCTACACGAAAAATATAAATAGCGCAAGCAAGACACAAACGAATGTCAGGAGAAAAAGGACAAGCACTAAACTCACACTTTTTATTCAGATACATTTTGAAAAGATAACATTGTGTGACTATACATTGCAGCCAATTCATTTGTAGCTCTTGGTAATGTCAAATCATTAACGGTTATTTGTGTTTTCTTTCCTGCTTCTTGGACTTCCTTTTTAATTCTCACGATCACAAAATGTATTGCAACTGCAACTTGTCACCTCAAGGCTGGTGAAACAACAACGTGATAAGTGTTTTTCCTCAAACCATGGCCACTGGGTAGTCCAAGGTCGAGTGGGTAGCACATCGGGGGGCTGTGCTGAGGAAGAAGGATTACAAACAAGCCGTCGGACAAACTTGAGCCATTGGGTGTGTGGCACTGTGTACCTATTGACCCTTATCGCGGAGCAATTTGCTCTAGATGAACGAGATGGCGCTTTCGACGGCGCGCCATACGTTGCCTCAGTGAATGCGCACGAATACGAAACCATTAATGCTTCTGCCCTGCTACTGTGCGATCAGCTGTCGGAAATGCAAACTGGGTGTTCGCTAATGCACTGTGCCCCATTCATGCACCAAAATGTGTAACGATAAAGGGAAGACGTGTACGGTAGTTCGCTGCAAAAATATTACATATTAAGGAATGGAATCAATGTGTGTCGCCGCCTTTCGCGATGCACGGCTTTCCTCAAGGATCAAAAAAGAGAATTCATCCGCCAGCGCCTTATAGCTAACCTTGAAAGAAAGGACCTCAACTCTGGAACGTCGGCACAAGAGGTACTGCTCGTTACAAAAGAAGTAGCGCCACTTCCTGGCATAATAAGCTTCTCGCACGCAAACTTACGCCCACCCTATCGCCAACGTATCAATAATAAGTGAATGGGCGCACACTTGAATCAATGTGCCGAAGCGTGAGTGACGGCGACTACACTGACAAGACACGAATGTTTGAAGCTGAACGTTTCGTGACGGTCCGCAGAGTAAGCGAGGGACTAGCGATAATGCGTATTTGCTACAAGCTACCGAAAAGTACAGAACATTTACATTCCAAGCTTTGTGCGCAGCAAGAACAAAACTATGGCATCAGAGCATACCCGCGAGCGATTAGGCTGAAAATAAACAATCAAATAGTGGCCGCACCGAGGAACTTTACTGAGTCAGAAACATGACAAGCCGCTGCTTCAAAATGTTTGCCAAATAAAGAACGAAAAGCACACTGATTCCGATTTAATTCATACGCAGAAAGTTTGGACAGCTTGGAATACATTTCTAGCCCCGCTTTTAGTACAAGCAGCGTATACGCTGCTCGCGCCGTCTGGACAAGGCGTAATGAGCTCTGAAAGCACTTACATGTCCTCTAAATCTGTGGTCAAAGCTTCGTGTCGTGCACAAAGCCACCATCTACGATACGCGTCGAAACGGAGGTTTGCTGCGCCGCACCGGCGTCACACGCTTGCATTCTAAACGCGGAGGCAACGGAGGTCGGAGGCAGCTGAGGCAAGCAATGGACGCGTCACCACGTGATCAAACATGGAAGCGCCCACAGGAGCGCTGTGAAAAGGGTCAATATATCATCCTTCAACGAACCCCTTTGTCACCGAGATAGGTCACTGGGGATGCGGGACTGTGCACGTGACAAAGGGTACATACCGCTCTTCAACGAATGCCTTCGACACCGACTTTTAGCACTGGTTCTGTAAGGCTTTTCAGTGAACCATTTAACACGAAAGTGTTTTATGCCGGGGTCGGAAATGAACTTCCTTTGCAGGATGTAACGGTTGTGCCGTTCGGCGCCAAAGAGTAAAATACGTTTCAAGGCGAAAGCCCTTAGGTCTCTGTTTCAAGGTAGCGTTGTGAGATAGAGAAAATATCACGCGAACAATATCAAGGTAATTAACGATTGATGAGTAATTCGGTGAAGGTGTATTAGCGTGGATTAAGGAGGATAAAGGTGGATTAGGGTGGTTTATGTTAGATTAAGGTCGATCAAGGTGGGTTAAGGTTCATTAAGGTGGATGCAGGAGGAAAACGTTGTCGCAGTTTCACCTGAAAGGCGGAGCATCAATTGCGATAGCAAAATTGTAGAGAGCTATACGGAGTAATGATATTAGCTTTATCAGCTGTATAAACTTGGACATGCAGCTGCACCGGCAACACGCAGAACTGTTGTCGACGCCGTCGGCGTTTTGCCCGCGTTCGCTGAAAATGCGTGCTGCGTTGGTGACTGTTGCCGGAGCCTCCGATGCCGCAGCTAAACGTCGCCTCCCTTCCCTCTCCTCCCCCCCCCTCCCCCACAGCCTCTCGCGCGTCGGAAGAAGGCGCGTTTGCTCTACATATATTGTAGAGGATTGTAAAGGAGGAAAGAGACGCCTACTTCTGCAGCCCTTAAGCGAGCACGGCGCAGATGCGCGTTTGTTCTCCGCCGTGCGTTCGCTCCCCGTGAAAGCGCGCGCCCCTCGCGCCCTTTCACTCGTACATACAGCGTTCGGCGCGCGGCGACGATTTCATCTCCATTGACGTCATACGGAACCTCACGGCGACGGCGACGGCAGTAATCTGCTTTTGAGTGTCCATATAATTGCTATCGCAATAATAAAGTGGATTGTGGTGGATTAGGGTAGATTAAGGTAGATAGGGGTGGAATAAGGTGGAATATGGTGATGATTCAGGAGGATTAAGGTGAAATAAGAATTACAGTAGACTTTACAAGGCTACCGCCTTCACGTATCTTAGGCGATAGCTAAGAAAAACTTGGACTTTTGTTGACAATAATGGCACCGCCATCTAGGAGCGGTGAAGCAAAGTACTGCATCGTGACACTAACGAGCGGCGATAGGGAGCGCTACTGTAGTCACAGCGCAGCGGAGGCTCCAACGCGGTATAGTCTGGTGTTGGCCATTGCCGCACATTGTCTCCCGCGTCGGATTAGCCTGTAGCACCTCACCGCCTACGGAGGGCAGCTTCAATATCCATCAGCAGTTCTTACATGCTGCCTAATGCTTCGCTTGCCATGGCAACAACTAAGACAACTACTACGCTGAGCGGCGCAGAAAGGCAACAGCGTCGACGGGCGAATCTCGCTTTGTTCCGGCGAGAGACACGCGAGCTTAAGCAGAACGCCTACGTGCGTTCGCGCCGTACGCTGCAAAATCTGCCACTGGTATTCCTAAAGCTGAGCGCGTCGCAACTCAACTGGCTGCCCAAGACACCACGCAGTCGGACCAAAATACTCGTACCGTCACCGAAGCGACTCGGCAGCTGGCCGCCACTAGCCAACAGGACACCGCGCGCCGAGCAAACCTGCACCACGGTCGCCGGCCCGCAAATCATGCGCCTTTCGCTGAATTGGACCGTGAGGTGACGAAGCAAACATGCAACAGGTTCTGAGAAGACACGTTTCATTTTCGTGTTGTGCTGAGTCCTTTGAAAGAGGGATGAACGCTAACTTTTATTGCGATAGCAATTATATGGACACTCCAAAGCAGATTTCTGCCGTCGGCGTCGCCGTCGTCGTCGCCGTCGCCGTCGCCGTGAGGTTCCGTATGACGTCAATGGAGATGAAATCGTCGCCGCGCGCCGAACGCTGTATGTGCGAGGGAAAGGCGCGAGGGACGCGCGCTTTCACGGGGAGTGAACGCACGGCGGAGAACTAATGCGCGTTCTGCGCCGTGCTCCCTTAAGGGCTGCAGAAGTAGGCGTCTCTTTCCTCCTTTACACACGAAATTGAAGGTACAGACATTCAACACACACTCCTTGAAATACTGCCGAGGAGAAGGGGAGACAGCCCGCTCTTCGTCCTCAGCATATACAACTCACCACGAGACAAGGGCACTGACATCCCACTAGTCCTCCGCAAAGCGTCTCTGCTGGCCAAAGGAGCGCAATTACTGATTTTGGGCGACTTCAACGCCAAACATCTAGAATGGGGTTACCCAAAACCCGACCGCAAGGGCACCCGATTATGGGAGACCGCTCAAGATCTAGGGCTTACTTTACTGAACGACCCACAGCAACCAACACGGGTTGGTAACAGTGTGTGCAGAGACACCACGCCAGACCTATCCCTTTGCAAGAATATACCGGGCGCCCGGTGGCAGAATACAGGCCACACGGTCGGCAGCGATCATTACATTTTGTCACTGTCTTTTGAAACGGCCGCCAGCAGGGCGAAGACGGCCAAGGCCCGCATTACGAAGTGGGATAAATTCCGTCAGCTACGCGAAGAAACAGCACCCGACTCCATATTGGATCTCAACGGATGGATCAGGTCACTGAGCCGCGACGTGACTTCGACGACGTACGATGTGGTAGCGCCTCAAGAGCAGCCATCGACAGATTCCCGCCTCTTGCACATGTGGGAAGCACGTGAAAGCCTCACGCATAGGTGGCAGCGCCAACGTCACAACAACAAGCTGCGACGGCGCATAGCGAAGCTCGAACGGGAGATCGAAGCTCACACCTCTACACTGGAGCGTCAGCAGTGGGGCCAGATCTGCAAAAGCCTCAACGGCCAGCTGGGCTGCAAGAAAACATGGCACCTGCTGCGACACCTGCTGGATCCCAGCAACACCAAGTCGGCGGCACGTAATCAACTGACGAAAATTATACACCAATACCCAGGCACCGACGCGGAGCTGCTTGCGGATCTCGCCAGCCGGTACATTAACACCTCGAGCCAGAGCGATACGCACTTGCCACACTACGTCGGAGCTCCCAACGAACAGCTGGACGCTGACATTTCGGAGGCAGAGGTCTGCGCTGCGCTACACAAGCTGCGCACGACGTCAGCGCCGGGCCCCGACGGGGTTACGAACAAGGCGCTGCGTAACCTCGACGCGAAGTCCGTGAGAGCAATAACCGAATACATGAACGAGTGCTGGCATACCGGCCGTTTACCTCCTGAGTGGAAACACGCACGGGTGGCGTTCATACCAAAACCGGGCAAGAAACTGAACCTAGAGAATCTTCGCCCCATTTCACTTACCTCCTGCCTAGGCAAGCTCATGGAGCATGTAATATTCTGCCGCTTACAGAACTTTGCAGAGGAACAGGATCTTCTACCACCCACGATGCTCGGTTTTCGGGCACACTTGTCTACACAGGACGTCCTCCTTCAATTACACCACGACCTCTTGCATCCAGACAGTGGTTCGAGCACGAAAGCTTTACTGAGTCTGGACGTCCATAAGGCTTTTGACAATGTGCTCCACGCGGCAGTGCTCGAGAGCTTAGCCGACTTGCAACCCGGCGAACGAACCTACAACTATATCAGGTCGTTCCTCACAGGCAGGACGGTCGAGCTCGCGGTGGGGGACCTGCGCTCCGCTCCCATCCGGCTCGGGAACAGAGGCACGCCGCAAGGCGCAGTCCTGTCGCCATTCCTATTCAACCTCGCAATGCGCACCCTCCCTCCGAAACTGAGTGAAGTCCCGGGACTCAGACACACGCTATACGCCGACGACATCACGCTCTGGACGTGTGAAGGGTCGGACGGCACAGTTGAAGAAACGCTCCAACATGCCACCGACATCGTCGTGCAACACCTGAAGGCAGCGGGATTAGAGTGCTCCCAGCACAAGTCGGAGCTCCTCCTTATCCGACCACCCGACCGAAGCAAGCACAAGTCACCCCCACCTCACATCACGATACGCGTAAACCAGCAGCCAGTCACCCACGTCGAGAACATACGAGTACTGGGCATGATACTGCAGCAGAACCGGCGGAACGGCATCACCATTGACCGGCTCCAGATGACGGTGAACCAGACCATGAGACTGCTGCACAGAGTGAGCGCGCGTAAGCAGGGCATGAAAGAAAAGGACCTGCTCCAACTCGTCCAAGCCTTTGTCGTCAGCCGTCTCACCTATGCACTACCATACTTACACTTACAGAAGACAGAACGAGCTCGCCTCGACTGCATTATACGACACGCATACAAGGTAGCCCTCGGCTTACCAAGACACACCTCCACCGAAAAACTTCTTCAACTGGGAGTTCACAACACCATCGAAGAACTCATTGAAGCACATCGCACATCACAGGTTCACCGTCTTCAAGGTAGCAAGACCGGCCGCTGGATCCTCGCTCGAATGGGCCTCAGAGCGTCCCCGATGGGCAGCGACCCCGCCACCATCCCACCACACATCAGGCGCATGTTCATCATCAAACCCCTGCCCAAAAACACACTCGCCGGCCACCACGACGGCAGAAGAAGAGCGAGGGCCCAGGCACTACACAAGACGTACGGGACCAACTCCGCTGTGGCGTACGTCGACGCAGCCCAGTACTCTGATCGACCCCACACCTACGCCGTTTGCGCCGTTCCAGGCCCAGGACTCAAGGCACAGACAACTTCAAGCTCGCTAAGCGCTGCCACACCCACCGAAGCAGAAGAAGCCGCCATTGCGTTGGCTGTGGCCTCAACTGACGCCTGTATAGTTATGAGCGACTCCAAAACCGCCATAACAAACTTTGCGCGAGGAATAGTGGCACACACTACACTAAAGCTCCTACAGTCACTACAAAACAGTGGAGAACCACGCTCAGTAGAGTTGATATGGGTCCCGGCTCACGCGGGGAATCCAGGGAACGAAGCGGCCCACCAACATGCTCGAGGATTCGTCAGCCGAGCGGTGGGCCTCCCGTACCCGGAGACCTCAAACGAAGTCCTGCACTCATATCACGACATAACCCAGTACTACCGTCTTATGCGACACACTAGGCCCGCACCACACAGTAAACTAAACAAGCGTCAGGAGGTCACCTGGCGCAGGTTACAGACATACTCATATCCGAACCCCTACGTATACTCTTACATTTACCCAGATAGATTAAGTCCGTACTGTCACCTGTGCGGCGAGTTAGCTACGCTCAGTCACATCCTCTGGGACTGCGAAGAGGATCCCCCTCCACCCACTCTCCTGGCCTCTCCCTCACCTTCATCGTGGGAGGAAGTGCTGCTTAGCTCCAGTTCAGACGTACAACTCCGAGCCGTGGAGCGAGCCGAAGAGGTCGCCGTCACGCATCGCCTGGCGGCCATCTGGCCTTCCTGAGGAGCCCATGAACTAGCTCCCCACTCTGACGAATAAAGTTGTCTCTCTCTCTCTCTCCTCCTTTACAATCACCATATATGTAGAACAAACGCGCCTTCTTCCGACGCTCGAAAGACCATGGGGGGGGGGGGGGGAGGGAAGGAAGGCGACGTTTAGCTGCGGCACCAAGTGCCTATTTATATCAGAGGCTCCGGCAACAGTCACCAACGCCGCACGCATTTTGTGCGAACGCGGGCAAAACGCCGACGGCGTCGACAACAGTTCTGCGTGTTGCCGGTGCTGCTGCATGTCCAAGTTTATACAGCTGATAAAGCTAGTATCATTACTCCGTATAGCTCTCTACAAATTTGCTATCGCAATTGATGCTTCGCCTTTCAGGTGAAACTGCGACAGCTTTTTTGATACCAACTTGGGTGACTCGGTATGTGCCAATAGATGTGTGCTGTTCATCAATGAAAAAAACTTCGTTTAAATTTACCCGAAGCTCGACAGACAATCGAAATCCCCAGTAAGCCCGACGTAAAATGTGCACGCCACGCGGATTTTACGTCTGTCGTCTGTAGCCACTATATCATCTGCAGCCCCCATATTCAAGTCCCGCGATAAAATCCGCGATGGCGGTTTATCGACAGTCATGTCGTCAAAACCGCACATCAGGGCTCAGTAGTTGCGAAACGCAGTGAAAAGCTAATTTATTCAGAGGTGGAAAACACAATCATTGCAAACACAAGCTTCACTAATTGTTCATGTGGAAGCCTCTGAAGCAGTTTCGAGCCTTGGCAAGACACAGGTACACGTTACATTTTTCGCACATGATACGGGTTTGTCCTGTGCATCCCTCAAGCTTACAACGCTGTTCCCTGCTGTCGGTACGAAGAGGCCAGTGTCCCACCTGATCAAACCTTACGTTTTGTACAGGCCTATTTTCAGCATATCTTGCTTTTTTCGAAGTCACCGGAGGGGAGAGTGACGGCCTTCCTCGCTTTTGCACCTTTGGCCGGCTGTCGGCTCGTGCAAGTGCTTCAGTAAGATGGAGGGTGAAGTCCAGTAAGTCAAGTTGCTAGCCAGGCATCAGTCCTCGTGCAGCTGCATCACTTCTATACTCCAGCCATGCGTTCACAACTGAGGCATTTATAACATGAAATATCTGGCTCAGGCTGCTCAAACTCATCACCGCTGTCTGAAGATCCGTCGATTTCTCCCTCCACATCAGAGAAGTTTCCATTATCAAGTTCACGAAAAATTGCATCCGTGCATTCTTCCAGATGCCTAGAACGCAAGTTCTGGCGGGAATAGAATGAATCTGTAGGTATACCTGGTGTAACGCCCACCGACGCCGCAACGCTGGGCGTTTTGGTCGGCGCTCTCAGCCGGTGCCTTGGCGCCGGCTGTCATAGAAGTGAAAAGTAACGAAGCACAGCGCGTGCTCGAGGCGCAAGCTCGGCACGCGCAGTGTCGTTCCAGAAGCTTGCCACGCTGGTCGTCGCAGCTGCCGCTCGGCACCGCCTTCGCCCTTCTGAGTAGGAACGACGGCACGGCTCGTACAGCCGTCGTATACGCTACCCTCTTCCAGTGGCTGACCGCACGGTGCGCGAATCGCTGCGTGCGTTCCCACCGCCAGCGCTACCCGCATCTCGTCCTGTGCCCGTCAGCCACCATCAGACAAGCCTTCCTCCCTCGACTTGCCCCGATACCGTCTCGTCGACCACCCGATGCGCTACCGCACCGTCCCCGGCCTCCGTCTCTCTCCAGGGGTCTCTTTCGTGCGAGTACGCGCACAATGTCCTCGACACGACCATGATACCAGCCACGTCATCGCCCTCATGTCCCTCTTACAACGGTATAGGCGCGCCTGAAAAAAAGAAAAAAAACACCCAATGAAATCGGACGCAATGGCAAGCCGACGGCACACCATATGCAACCACAAAGCCCTGCTGTCGTCAAAACCGCACACGGAAAAAACATCTTCTTACATCTTCTTACACCATGCAATGACGCTTATTCAAGTACATGTGTTCTATGCAGTCTATTTAGACACTATGAAAAAAAGCGCAACGTAAACTACGCAGGGGTTATTCAATTATAAAAGAAAAAAAAAATGCACGTACCTGACAGCGCGTCTGTCATGTTTGTTGTTGTCATTTCTTCTTCCTCGTTCGACACGGCTCCATAGAATCACGTGAATAACCATGGCGATGGCACTAGCACTTTCAATAGTACGATGCGGGAAAAATAAAAGCCATTTCGGTTCTTTTTTCATGCTGAAAATTCCGATTCTAAGTGATGTCATTTGACGACGCCAGGGCTGAAAGGGTTAACATTAATCCCGCGCTAGGTTGAATCAAACCCACATCGCACGGTTCTCGCAAGTACAGTAGCCTGTTACCATCCAAGCTGTGCCACAAATACACTAGGTATGTGCTGCTGCTTAAATTGACGTCTTTCAGGCCAATGCTTTAGCGAGCTAGCTGGGCCATCTGCTACTGGGTATGTGCTGCTATTGAGTAAGCCACCCGCTAACTTGCTCACTGAGTGAGTGCTACTGGTTGTGCGGCTAGCATAGAACAAATTCTTAGTGTTCGGATGCACCGGAACGCCGTGCATCTTGTTTCAGAGGACACGCGTGGACTTGGCGGCAGCTTTACTAGATGGCGCGACAAAAGATGTCCGGAAGCCAGGTCATGCATTTTTAAGCGTTCGCACACACCGGGCGGCCTTGTAATTCCGGGGCTGGCTTCAGGGTTGCCCTGCTATATGACTTGATTAAGCATCGGACGTCCTTTGAAATTACAGAATAGATATGGAAATAAGTGAAGAAATTGGTAGAACCGCAGTTGCTGCAAGCGTGAGTAACAGTGCAATATCAGTATTAAGGTCATAATGACAAAATGTAAAGTTCAAGATCAGATCAGATAGGTGAAATACTGGACAGCAGCTAGATGTAGCAAAAACCTAATTAAACCAAGCAGGCTAAGTGACTATCTGTCACCGCCACGTTTCAAACAGGATGCCAATAAACAGCATCATCATTGAAGCGGTAGAGTCCCGCTGGAGTACACGCCTCATAGATAATGCCTTTTGATCGTGGCAATATGTTGCCTCGGTATATGGCTTACATGCTAAACGCATTACCCTCAACAGCCACCGTTAGACGGATTCGGCCAACTCTTTTTGCCATTTATTTGAAGCACATACTGAAAGGCACATAGCTACCTAAGCTGATGTCAAAGAGGTTCATGGAAGAGCGGCACATAACAAGTGACGCATACCCAATGACCCAAGTTGACATCATGGCCCGTCATATTTCTTTAGTCGATAATTTAATTTAATTTTAATATAGGATACATCAAAGAGGGTCATTGAAGATCGGACTTAGGTTGTCGTCTAGGGCGCATAGTGCTCAACGACACGTACGAAGTGGTTTATGACCAGTTACTCAATTTGGTCTCAACGGTACTCATTGAACAGCGGCACATAACTGTTGGCCGAGAGCAAGTGGTCCAAGTTGGTGTAAGGGTCATTCAAAAGCGGCATAGACTGGGTTGCGCATACGCAGTGCTGGAAATTGGCATCAAAGAGGTTGAACGAACAGCGGTACGTACCCCGTGTCACATACCCAGTGATCCAAGTTGGTCGTCGGTTGGTTTCGAACCCTGTTCCATGAGCAAAACAGTCCAATGCGCTATCCATTAGAACATGAACCACGGTGGAAGAATAGACTAGTTGTCTGACCGAGGCTCCCGCGCCCGACGTTGTTTTCGGTTGTGGTTTGCGTCTCTCTTCGCAGATGGCGTGGATAATTCAGGGGTCAACCCAGCTGGCCCGGCGCGCGGCGCTCCTCAAACATGCGCGCCAGTAAAGGAATCGCTAGTAAGGTGTCCCATATATCCCTCTGTACCAGTCTAAGCGTCTTGCGAGTCTTTGGGAAGCAAGCTTAGCTACATCCTCTTAAATATCTAAACTTAGTAGCGCTATATAGACCTAAATGTGCTCCTCAATTCAAGAAAGTTCCCTATAGAGACTAGTGATTACTGGGGAGCCACAAATTAAAAAAAAAAAAAAACTTGTGGGAATACTAGGCCATGGTTTCAGATCTTTTCGATACGGTTTCACGGGCGCACGCAATCCGAAGCACAGAAAGGCAGTTTCCGACTGATTCATGGTCACGCTGGCGAATTGGCTCTTGGAATTCCTCATCTCAATGTTATTAAAATTGTACTTAAGCTTTTTTGCTTAAGCTTTTTTGTACTTAAGCTTAAACTTAAAATCGTTTTGCAACGCTCAGTAGCGAGAGAGCATACTCTGACCACCAGGTTTGTACTCAAATTATTAAATTGCACGGATTGTTCGAAATGCATGCACTGGAAAAATAAAAGCTCAAGTGCAAAGTTATTCAAGTTCTGCTCGTATAGGGCGAGAAACTGCAGCTTGCCGAATGCAGCGATGGTCGCGCTTATCATGTGTGCCAACCACTAACGCGCTGAACGGTGCTGAACGACCACACTGCAGGTAAAAATCACAGAGGGAATTCGGTAGGTAGTTTATCGTTGCATGTTCAATTTTTCCAAAACAACACGAGACGCAGTAACACAGAATACGCAAGAGCTATTAGTGCCACAGAAAAAGTAACATCGCGCATTATAAGGCCGTTTTGCAGCAAAATGCGTGAGCGCGATGCCTCGCGCCACTAGAAGACGACAGAAAAAGATGAACCCCTTAAACTGCAGCGCTCCCGCCGGCAAAGGGAGGAAGCCCGAACAGATTTGCCGTCAGCGCACTCTGCAGACGGACGGCGCCGTTGAGACACCTGTATATTCTTCCACTGTGCCACGGACTACCGAAGCCGAGACACCAAAGTAGTCAGGAAAACCGTTATAACATAGTATCCAGAATATTCGCATGGCATCCTAAAAATACTAATCCCATTAAAATGTGCGGAGCGCAACATGTATCGTGGCACCCGATCATACGCGACAGCTGGCCAGAGCTCAGTCTAATCCCTTAATCAGTTCCGAGCATTTGCAATGCTTGCTGTCTTACCATGATGCATATCTGTTACCGCTTTACCGTCACGTGCGGCATGTATGCGATTGCGTCCCATGCCAGCACTTCGGTGGTGTATTCGGTTCCACTTTCGTGCAACCGTGCTCATGTTGGGCAGATGGGGTGCCGCGTTGTTGTGCGCCTGCAGTGGCTCTCCAATTCCCGGGAAGGCCAAGCTATAGCTCGAACTTGTCACAGCACTGTCGTTATTCTGTATGTGTCCCCATGTTTTCCAAAATCACCATGTTGTATAGTGCGAGCGCACTGTCGGAAGCATGCGTAGGGCTTTCACTCTAAAGAACTTGAGTACTTGAAAGCCTGTTGATATGCGTATCTTTGTCACACCGGTCCCTTCTGTGCACACTCTAAGATGTATGTATATTTCATGGCTTTGGCATTAAAGTTGCAGTTGGAAGTCAGCGCTCTGCCTGTTGTTTTCACTTCTGTGTTTTCGTCTGTGCCGTTCAAGTCGCCGCACCTTGTACTACCACCGATCGGCTTTCCCATGTCGTCTTTCACTTTATATAGCGCTTTCCAGCCCCCAGCTTCCCCAAGAAGAAAACTGACCATCGCACCTGCTCCGGAAATAACGGCGCTCTTATGGATAATTTCAAGGCCCTGCTGGCTTCCTTGCTGGCTACATCAATGTGTTCATTGAATGGGTCGCTGTGCAAGCGATGGCCGATACTGGAGCTTCCGTGCTTAGCTGAGCTCCTCGCTAATGGTAATAATTCCGCTTTCTGACTTCGCCCTGTGTAGGCCAAGTCAGCAACCCATACAAGCTTCAACGGTGCGAATGGTTCAGCTTGTAGATCAACATGTTTTCTCGTGTAGTTGAATTTTTCGTCTGTTTAAGTTGATTGCATGACATTCTGTAGCGTTGGGATATCTTTTGAACGCACATAATCTTGTAACTGAGCGAAGTCGTTGCTTGGGGCAGTTGGTGAGGCAGCACACTTTGGTGTGTCCTTTTTTGTCCCTGTGGTTACCGCTGCGCCGTACAACCTCAGAGATTCGTGTAAAGTTCAAGCGAACTTTCAAGTTGGAGGAAATTTTAACTTCCTCCCTTTTTTTGACCATGGTGAGTGGACTTCACCAGACAATAATGGTATGGTATGATAAAACTTCATTACGGTCCCTCGGACCGCACGTCAGCACCTAGCGGGCCACTGGCACGTCGGTACAGAAAGGCCTAGCCTCTCTGCTGCGTCGCGGGCCCGATGGACAGCGCATAGCTGTGCTTCAAGATCGGGGCTGCTTAGGGCAGCCTCACATTTGGACGACGCGACACCGTCGCCGTCGCGTAACGCGGGGCACCGCCAGATTATATGTTCCAAGTCAGCTAGGTCTGAGCGTAGCTCACAAACATTGGTCGATTGTATCTCGGGATAGATTCTGTGTAACAGTACGGGGTTAGGGTATGCCCCGACGTGGCAGACCACAGGCGTTAACACCAAACAATAATGTTATTTAAAATATGTACAAAGTAGTATACTAATTATTTCTGTCGGAACTAGCCAGAACTGAAAACCCACTTCCGCGTACTAAAATTATTATTATTGGCGTTGCAATAGATTTCCAGCGGCGAAAACAAAATTTTGAGGTATCAAAACAGCGCAGCTTATATTACACTTTGGCCAATACAGGATATGGCATAGTTTTCTAATGGAGGCCTTTCTTTAAATATCAAATTGTAGCTTTCGCCTCGGGCCCAGGTATTCAATAGTGGACATCGTATGCTCGTGCGTGATTTTTCTTTCTAATGTGCAACTGTCAATTGCCTCAACCCACGTGTATACAATAGCAAAATGCCGTTCATTTTGCTACAGTACTATCTAGTTTCTGCAATGCTACTATAAACCTTCATATGATTACGTCACTAATTTACATTAAAGGGGCCCTGATCCACTTTTTATCGAAGTGGCAAATACATCTGAAGTGAAAATAGACTATTTCGGAAATAATTTGCCGGAACAAAGTGCTTCCGTGCGTTCATCAGAAGCGGAATTATTGGTATGCAATCAAACACGGCCTCCGTTGTGCTCCCGTTCCTTCTTCAATGCCTTGCACTGCGAAGGCTACGACGAGGTTGGGCCTGGCTGCTACGCTCCACCTTCAAAATGTACCCTTGACACACAGTTCAAAATTGATTTTGCATGTAAACGTAGGCGCCGCGGCTTCCGATTTTGGGGACTACGACGCGCTAAGCGTAAGCCAAACGCGGTTGTCCTCAGCGAGCCGCAGTGCGTTTATCCAGTGGACCCGTGGCGGCACCCAGCAGCGGCCACGGTGTAGCCGACCGCAGCGACTAACAGCAGCCGCGTTTTGGAATGTGGTCTATCACCAAACAAAGCCCACAGAAAAAAAACTGAGGATGATGGATTCTGTTGAAACGAGAGGGTTTGAGAGAAAGGTGACTTCGCACTCCGCATGCGGTCCACCCTTACAAAAAAAAATTGTTGAAAAGTTGTTGAAAAGTCGTTGGTCAATGTCAACAAAAAGCATTGAAATCACATTGAGGCTTTGTTGAAACATTATTGAGAAAATTGTTGACAGGTGTTGAAAATTGGCCCGCGACATTTTGTTGAAACATCATTGGGTCGTTTCAATTTGAGAAGTCATGGATGGATTGTTGAAACCATGTTGAATTCCAATGTTGAAAGCCCATTGAAGAACTGTTGAAGATGTGTTGAATGTCAATATTGAAAACCTGTTGAGACATTGTTGAAATATGTTGAATGCCAATATTGAAACCCCATTGACATAATGTTGGAACTGTGTTGAATGTCAATGTTGAAACCCCATTGAAATATTATTGGAGCAGTATTGAACATCAATATTGAAACACTATTGAAGTATTATTGGATGAGCATTAAATGTCAATATTGCTTGATGGAGTCAAATGGTGCTACATATCAGAAACAGGACACAAGAGGAAGAACACAGGCAACACACACGTTAGGCGCCAAACGTGTGTGTTCTCTGTGTTCTTCCTCTTGTGTCCTGTTTCTGATGCACTAGGCCTTTTGCCTCCATTATATTATACCAACAAGCCCAACGTGCAATGTTAGTCAATAGTGCAACACCATTTAAATATTATTGGAGCAGTGTTGAACGTCACTATTGAAATCACTTGAGAGCCCACTGAAATATGCTGTTTCGTGAGTAGTGTTGAAAAGTGCACTAGACTTTTCTTTAATTACCGCTGAGCTACGTTGAGTCTCATAGCATTACCATTGATGCCATATTGATGTGGTCCCTGCATACTAGAGCATCGGGGCAAACTAAAATGCAGGCACTTCTGTATTGCAGACCTGGGTGACCCAGTGATCAAAACCACTTTTAGATATAGCCTGTAATAAAACATATTATAGAGCTGCTAGCAGAACCATTATGCCAGTTTTTGAATTCCCTTAACACACAAAATCAATACTCCTTCAAGAAATCAACAGCTCAAAATTGATGTGGACAAAAAGCATTTTTTTCTAGATGAATTGTTTATTGAAGCCAAACATTTGTTAACTGTACAGCCAATGGTGCCTGAAGATCAAAAAATTCCTAACGCAATCTACAAACTGCCAGCAGCTTGATACAATAACGAAATTGAATATTGAGAGATGTAAAGTTTGCGTGGCCCTAAAGTAAAACATTTCTCAAAATTGAAATAAATAGAAAATAAATGTTATACAAGCATTACAGTAAATACAATGTAAAATGTACTTGTTTTCTCTTTGGTAGCCAGTAACTTAATAATCATGGCACAATTTGCATGAGCCCACTGACTCTTTATTGGTGAAATGGTGTGTGCCCATTTTACTAAACGTTATCTACCTCTGAAACGACATGGTAATTACAATAAGTTGTGCCATGGCAGCAGTTTATTGTGCTGCATTGCTTGTGGCACGATCCAGTTGCATTTTCTGCCATAATTACTAGGTTCCTGGGCAGGTCATTACATACCAAGCGATTTATTCACTTTGACTAGTTTAGATTTTTATCTGATAGACAGTGGCCATTAGTTACCTGCTGGAACAGGCATGAGGAAATTTTTTTTTAATTTTTGAGTGCCGCAAAACAAGTTAATGAAAGAATTTGCAGGAAATCAGATTTCATGCGTACATGAAAGAAAGCACATCGCTGCCTCGCCCGAGAACTGTTGTAGCACTCTGAATTTAAGCAAACTTTTGCCACTTAATTCTTACTGTTTTGAAATAGCAAAATAAACCATTACTACAAACATATGTTAATATGTAGTTTTTCTTAAAGAGAACCACTGACAATAAATAGCACAGATTCCACTTTCTGGTATACGTACGAAACCTAATTTTCTGTAATCACTGTGCCTACTTTTACTTTATCAAACAAACTTGAAATGGTGTGCCGTCATGGAACAGTCTTGGTATGAAATGACCCGAGATACCTATGAAATAAAATACTCAAGAAACACTATCTTTTGTAGAAATATATTAAAAATTTACGTAAAAATGTACTAAAATACAAAGCGCCACACTTGTGCAATTAATTATTAATCACAACACAGTACTTGTGTCTGAACCATCCAACCTGGGCTTTTCAGGTGATTAGAAACATCATAATAATAAAAAAATGGTGAGGGCTGCAAGTGCACAACACTTGAACTGTCCACAGACTTGAGCTCTTCTGGACACTTCAGGTGCCTTGCGAGAAGTGAGGCCAGAGTGTTCTTAATGTAGGCCATGTTTGTCCCAGGAAACTTGTGACAGGTAAAGCCTGTAAAAAAAGGAAAAACAGCATGAGGTTTAAGATCAATGTTCCACATGCAAAAGTGCAACATACAGTACGCCCTGTTATAATGAAACTATTTCATTTGTTTTGTTTATTCAAAGTTTTCACGAGTTCAATTCTAGAGAATGACCAGCTTTTAAAGTGGAGTGGCGCCGGAGGACTCCACTTAGTACAATATGCAGAAGGCAAACACGAAAAGCCCACTAGGGCAGAATAACTTCATGAATATCCTTGGTGTGAAAATGTGAACGTTGCTTGCTTAGGAACAAAATGGTGGAAAAAAGACTTCATACTGTTGGTGAAAAAACTTAAAGGTAGACTACTGGCAACTAAAATTAGTTCTCTCAACAATCATAATCAAAATGTGCAGCCCTTTATTGCACTTTTCCTTGCAGGAGTTGCTCCAAATACGGTTATGCGGCCAGAATTGAGTATGGTATATCTGAATTTGTTTTACGAGCTCATATGCTACTGAAGTGCACTTCTCGCATCGTGATGGCCATTCTTGTACCTCTCTACTTAAAACAAAATACTGCTTATAACGAGGATTTACTGCAGTTGCACGCCAACCTGGTTACACTAACACAAATAAATGCGAAGAAGAAATACGAAGAAATGCTCAGTCTTACAAGAGAAATATGCAAGTGGACTGGCTCTGCTAATCCTTTGAGGGTCACTGCCGTGCATGTAGAGTGGCGGAAACAAAACGTGTGGTCACGACCATAACTATGAGGCGGCGAAAGAACATATAAATAAGCATACCTTTTAAGAATGAAGTGTCCCCAAGCATCACATTACAGATTCTGTAACCTTCTGCGGCTTCTACAAAAATCCTGATTGTGCTGTTGCCCCTTGGCTTGTTCCAAAACTGATCTTTCTCTTTACTCTATGGTGCCCATCACTGCAGTAGTTTGGGAGTATTCACCTAGTTTAATGTTTTGTGAGTGTCATTACATTTAAAAAATGTGATTATGCTAGTTTGCCCTGCATGCTACAATAAACATGATGTAAAACAGCGGACACTAAGAAACCGTTGTCACTTTGTGACCTAAAAAATTATTTACCCATTTTTTTTCTCGAAAGGTCATTCTGAAGAACAATCCAGAATAAAAATATAACGCTTAAATTGGGGGACGTATTTCCAGAAAATATGTGATCCTCAAAGGGTTAAACATGAACACCTACAAAGCTCATTCAATCTTTGATAAATCTAAACCCATAGTACTTGAGCACTGGTTTATAATAATGCTGAAAACAGGCAAGTGCGTCTTTGAAGTAAGAAAGCAGGAGACATTTCCAACAATTTCAGAGTGGGAGCTGTGGACATGCCTCATGTTCTGTAAGAAGCTTTATATAGTAGCTGCCAAGGGCCTATTGAGTACTGATCATTTTATGGGAACGTGAGGAAAAGTCAAATAAATACCTTTGTTTTTTTCCACATCCTAGAATACAATGTGATAAATTGGATCTTAATAGGTTGAGTGCCTAGAATGAGTGGACATTGCTAAACATAGCAATGTTGACAACGAAGTTGGCAACTGTTCCTATTGTTGCTTTGATCGAAACAACCAAACAATTATGCCCCGTAACTTAAGCTCCCTCTGTTGAAAGGCTACTGTCTGCCACCACATGGACCTCCTTCAAGACAGGAGCAACTTTAATTCAATGTGGTCTGTTGAAATAGGTGAAACCACTATGTTTTGCGTTACAGAATTTGGAGGGCCAATTTGATTGCTGAAATTTTGTGGAAGTGCTGTCCCTCGAGTTGAGCAGTAACTGCCCTTGAGCATAGCTTCTCCACAATTCCTATATTATAACAACACATTCAGGCTACTTAAGCACACCCGCTATACCACCAGATTGGTAGCATGCTTCACAGATTGGTGCTACAGATTGGTAGTTGCTTCATTGCAACTATTCATTGCAATGACAATCAAGTAGTGCAACTAATGTGCAAATACACCTAACTTTGTCAGTTGGAGCCACCAATCACTTCTGGCAGTTAAGGCTGCTTTTAAAATTTATCAATTTAGTATGGAGGCATTGAGACTTGAGATCAAATGAACATTCATTCCAAATAGTAAGCTATTGTAGCACGTAGTTGCAGACACAGGCTACTTGAAAGTCATTTGTTGTGCTAATAGCAAGCTGGTAATTCCAAGTACAAAATGTGAATGCAAAAATGCTATGGGAAAAAGGATGTACGGTACTTGCCTATAACAGCGTTGACCCTGATAAGGCCAAGAGCCTCTTTTTGCCTATTGGTGGTGTTGTTTCCGAGAAGTGAGTGGCCCATGAGGTTCTTCTCCGTGACCACATGGTGAATCAAGGCCCTTGCAAACTTGCCTGGTCCACCATGGCAAGCTGTGCCAGGATCATCTGAATGAGCACTTCTCCAACCTATGTGAAACGGAACGTTTAGGTAAATATTAGTGAGGTAGTTTAAGGATTTTAAGCACATTTACACAACAACAACACTCCGAATAAATCACAGAAATACTGCCTGCTCTAGACATAAATTGTCAACTAATGTCACTAATAAAAACAACTAAAACTAATGTCATAGCTTGTTATGCTGTTAGGATGCCATGTGCTTCAGAAAAACAAGGATTCACCCAGTACAAAATAAAATAGTAAGTAAACCAAAGCATCGAAAACTTTAATGCAAGTATCATTTTTAGGATACTTCACATACTTTCGGGTGAATCGACTCGCAAATCAAAGGCTATGCAAGATCGCAAAGGAGACAATGCTACCATTTTTACTAAATCTTAAGAATACCTCCCGGCAATACATTCTCCTGGCAACAGTGCATTTGATCATGGTGACGCTAGACGATGAATGGCCAAAGAATTCACCTTTCGCATTCCGGCAGTGGCGTCTCCAGGCTCATTTTGATTCTGAAAACAGATGTCAGTATTAAAATATGACGCCACGATAACTCAAAAGCAACAATCAAAACATCTACAAGGACGATTAGGCCGACATAAATGGATGGATATAAATGACTGATTGAAAACATTAAAGCATGGCTGCTCTTGCCACTGGCAGTGTGAGGTGGGCAAATAATTTGTTTTTAATTTCTCTCCTAAATTTTAAAATTATTTTTGCTCATCTACTGAACTGTTGCGGCCACATCTTAAAGGTAGCTCGTTCATATAAAACCAGTGTTGCATTTTTTACTCTCCGTCTAACTGCTGCTACTGCAGTATTCCACAGAACTGCTCCACCAACAAACCATAGTTCCAAGCTTATGGCAAAGCGTCATTTAGATCACAAGGATACGCTCCCCTTTAACTCTCTCTCCTCTTTAGTGTGCGACTTCAAAGCAAGAATAACTTACTGACATAGCTGTCTACTTCTATCTCATAAAAAAAAAGCCTTGCTAATTTTTTGACATTTGTCGATAACGCCTATATGCCACTGGAAGCACAGTGGGACGACACGGCAAATATGCCCAAGCATCTTGTTCCTTTACTGATTTTCGAACTTAGTTAAATCAATCAGTTACTGAAGGGTCAAAGGCTGAAAGTTCACACGTTGACATTATTTTGAATGTTTCATCCCACTAAAGCAGAACATAGAATCCCACAGAATCTGCCTTTTCCGTGAATATAGAGCGCCTACGCGAAGGCGTTAGCGCGAAGTACTCGATGGCGTCGAAGGGAGATAATGGTTAAAAAAAAAAACTTCACCGCGCGCGTACCGGCGGAAAACAAACCACACATAACCTGATGATTTCACAGCATTCGCTGGCATCAGCCCTTTTTTTATCTCACCTATCACATAGAATCACATATACGTCCTTGCAATTCTTTATTATTATCGCGCCACAGCGCGTGTCTACCGCACGGCGTGTCAGCGGGCTCTGGGCACTCGATCCTGAAGCGAACAGCGCAGCAGAATACATTAGAACGGCAAAACGCCCCGCGCATATTTTCGCCGATCCCGACACGCCATGTAGTAGATGCACATCAACGGACTGCGTTGCGCGAACGAAATATACTTGATTACAGTACAGTTCGGATTATTTCACGTCGAATTGTTTCCACGAAAACGGCAAAGCACCGAGCGCTCATTAATAAGGCTAATTTCAATCGGTGCTGGAACACCGTACCAAACATCGTGGCGCGCACAACATGCCCTGTTTTAGCTGGCTCCACATAGCTGCCCACCAAAACGGCAGAGCACGAGCGCTCATTAATACGGCTAATTTCAATCGGTGCTGGAACACCGTACCAAACATCGTGGCGCGCACAACATGCCCTGTTTTAGCTGGCTCCACATAGCTGCCCACCAAAACGGCAAAGCACGAGCGCTCATTAATAAGGCTAATTTCAATCGGTGCTGGAACACCGTACCAAACATCGTGGCGCGCACAACATGCCCTGTTTTAGCTGGCTCCACATAGCTGCCCACCAAAACGGCAGAGCACGAGCGCTCATTAATAAGGCTAATTTCAATCGGTGCTGGAACACCGTACCAAACATCGTGGCGCGCACAACATGCCCTGTTTTAGCTGGCTCCACATAGCTGCCCACCAAAACGGCAAAGCACCGAGCGCTCATTAATAAGGCTAATTTCAATCGGTGCTGGAACACCGTACCAAACATCGTGGCGCGCACAACATGCCCTGTTTTAGCTGGCTCCACATAGCTGCCCACCAAAACGGCAAAGCACCGAGCGCTCATTAATAAGGCTAATTTCAATCGGTGCTGGAACACCGTACCAAACATCGTGGCGCGCACAACATGCCCTGTTTTAGCTGGCTCCACATAGCTGCCCACCAAAACGGCAGAGCACGAGCGCTCATTAATAAGGCTAATTTCAATCGGTGCTGGAACACCGCACCAAAAATCGTGGCGCGCACAACATGCCCTGTTTGGCTGGCTCCACATAGCTGCCCACCAAAACGGCAGAGCACGAGCGCTCATTAATAAGGCTAATTTCAATCGGTGCTGGAACACCGTACCAAAAATCGTGGCGCGCACAACCACGGCCGGGGTCGACTGGCGCGCGCGTTCGCAAGAAGCGAGCGCGCGCGACAGTCGAGCCCGGCCGTGACACAACATGCCCTGTTTTAGCTGGCTCCACATAGCTGCTTTACGTCGCCGCAAGCGCGCTGTGAAGTTAAATCAGGACAAAACTTCATGCTCAATATCACAAATCTAGTGCTGCACAACCAATTCTCACAACGGAAGGATAGTACTAGTAATGAAAACGAGCACAGAGGCGCGTGGAAGACACGCACGGGCTCTGTACGCACTTTTGCTGAAAGCGTCGCAACGAACGAGCAAGTGGAATTCGAAACACTCACCTTCGATGTGGCTGAGTCGGAGGCGATCATGGTGATCTTCGAGGCAACGTGTAGCCCATAAAGAGCGAGCAACAAGTTGGAATACCAAAGATGTCACAGCGAGGCAAATGGCACAGAAAACAAACGCAGCAAACTCATCACGCAACCCGCACACATACGCCGCACGCACAAAGTTCCGGAATGCGCCAAAGAGTCAAGAGCGCAAGCGCGCATTCACACAAAAACGCGCATACAAATCCACGCTTTTATAGACATGAATTGCAATATTTATTAACAAATATTGTAATATAATGGTATTTCTTAACAATTTTTGTGGTTTTCAAGAGTATGAAAGTTTTCTGCTTAGGTTCCTTGAGGAACTATTTTCTTTATCGCGGTAACGCAGTGCGCCGGCCGGTCACGTACGGAGCGCGCGGGAAATAGTGCAAAATTCAAACGGCGCAAATGTCGCGCCCTGTGTGCGCGCACAGTTTTAAGCGTTTGTATTAAAAAGAACTATTTATTTTAATACGTGAAGCAACCGGCGCGAAATGAACTACGGATCAGCAACGTACACAATTGTCGCTTTTCGTGCTTGTTAGTTTGACATTATGACAAACGGTAGACAGCATGCCGTCCCATTGATTAAACATTTGTACCTGTGCTTCTGCGCTACGATTTGTCACCGGCAAAGTATAACAGCGTAGATTGTGCGTGGTGGCCAAGCAGTTTCCCAGCACACTGGCCAGCACCCAGTCTCTACGTGTTACAGAATAGACCTAGGCTTTCATGTAAAATATGGACACCACGTCGCAGAGATCACCCAAACTTGTTTCATTCTATTGTTCGCTAAGGGCTAACAACTAAACGAAACGCACTCTTTAAAAAACATATTTATTTATTATGCTTACATACTACTTTTCCCACCATCTTGCCCATATTTAACATGGAGGCAATTCCGTTTTCTGACACAGACAGGGCACTGGCCACTTAGAATAGTAAGCCGATGGGAATCCAGGAGGTGCCCAATCATCGGTCATTGGTCACTGCTTGTTGGGACATTTGTCTTGTGCTCCAATTTTGTGACTGTATATATATATATATATATATATATATATATATATATATATATATATATACAGGGTGGTCATTTTAAGTCTTACGGAATTTTTAGAAATCGCCTGTGGCAGGTAGCATTATTCTTATCATTGAGCTGGGTTGATCGATGAGGCGGACATTTGTAGCACGAGCAATCGAAACATCGATTCAACTAATTAACAAGAAATCACTAATTACCTTCTTATTTTATTACTTTACGACACATATTGCGATTTACGAATTTGAGCCGGTGAGCTTGTCAGGCGTATCCACTTGGAATGAATTTCCAGAATGACACCAGTTTGGAGATATGCGCCATGAAACTCGCCGTAAGAATGCACTGTTGTTACACTTACTTTCTTACCAAAATGCTGTTTTATACATTGAAGCACAAAAGTAACTAAAACGCCCAGGTATTTCGTCCCACACTTTCAGCAATAATATCTCGAAACTGGTGTTATCCTGGAAATTCATTTTAGGCGGATGCGTCTTGCAAACTCACCGGCTACAATTCATATATTGCAATATGTGTCGTAAAATAATTAACTAAGAAGTTCATTAGTCACTTTTTTTGTTAACTATTAGAATATTAGTTGCAATTTCTTGTGTTACTAATGTCCGTTTCTTCGAACAACCAAGCTAAGCGATAAGAATTATGCTACCTGCTACAAGCGATTTTTTTAAATTTTCGTAATGCCTATAATTTTGAACACCCAGTAAACAGGGTGTCCCAACTTTCTTGCACCGACACTTAAATATATGCAAATGTCACGTGGCTGGACAGAACTAAAGTAATGTTGTTTGCCGTCGCTTACAGATACTCAATTTTTGCATTGGATAAATAATTAGATAATCATTATAATTATTCATTATTAATCAATTAATAACAAATAATTAGCTTCTCAGATATTATGTTTGCATGAAAAGTGTCAATCAGAAAATTA
>NC_051162.1:77375644-77433531 GCF_013339745.2 Dermacentor silvarum | reverse complement strand
AGTGAAATACTTACGTGCGTGCAGAGACTGCTTCGCTGACCACTAACGATTTTCACCTCACGGTCAGTATGGGTTACAGTCTATGCATATTTATTTTATTCGACAATTGTTAAGAACTCGACATTACTTTATTATGAAACATAGCACAGTGAGCGGTGTACGGGAAACAAGAGAAAGGCAGAGATGGCCCTACGCTGCCTATTTATTGGCTGATTTCGCTCAGAGATAGCGCACAAAACAACATTCTTGCCGTACGCGATATCTTCAATACAAACTTCGCGCACGATCTACGTTAAGGTTCGCCGTGAGCGAAGCTTGTTCCAAATTCAGACATTCGAAAGAAAAGCCATCCAGGTAAACAAACGTAAAATATGTGTAAACAAATATATCTTTATAACAAGTCCTGTTATAATCCCTACTGGGATTGACAGTATGTATAAATAAATAAATACTAAAAATAAAAATCTAGCACCTGGGCTGTATCAGTAGTCGCGCTGGCATCTGTGATCACTGCCGCGCGTCGGTTCGCTGCAGGTACCGCGCTGCTCGATCGCCACGCTTTATGCTTTGACATTTGGTTATAAGCACCCTGCACCGCACCAGATCCAATAAATTTGCATGATTGAGCTGTTCAGTTGCGTCGGAAGCGTATGGAGTAACCACCGCATATCTACCAACCACTGACACGCGTCGTCGGGCCGCCGGCGCCTGGTTCTAAGCATTGCCCGACAGCTACGTACGCGCCTGCTTTCGCTAAATGAGGCAACCCTCAATCGCGAAACGTAATGGTGATCAGATTCAATCGACGATACGGTCACATGTGCCAGCAAGAACAATGAAATATACCGCTGATTAGCACGCCAGGTCTCGACGAAGCAGACGCGGCTGCCGCCGCTACCGACGAAGAAACACCACATCCACTGGCTGGGCTTGCTGTTGCCATGGCACACTACACTGAGCGCTCACGCGAGCACGTGAAACATGTAACAAGTCAAGCGGCACAAAACAAGCGAAGCGGAAGAAAACAATCGAAATATGCGCGGCGAAGATCACACAACCGAAGAAGTGCGGCCTGGCCTGCTCTCGCAAGGCGCACAGTCCAAAATGGCGGCGACGCTAGACGTCGCTCGTGTCGGCCAATGGCGCTGTCAAACGTCGGTTTGTGAAAAGGTCTATAGATATAGCCCGTTGGAAAGCCCTTGACCAGATAGCACGTGTGCCTGACCAGCTAGAATGCGCGTGCGTAATGCGGAAGACTGGCGGATCCGGAAGTGAAACCATGGAGCCCCCTGAAAATCATGTAGTAACTGCGACCGCAGCTGGGCGTTCTAATCTGGAGCACGAGGTCATGGATCCAATTTTCAATCAGACAAGAAAGTCGGATTCATCATCATCATCAGCAGCAGCAGCAGTCTATTTTATGCCCACAACAGGACGAATGCCTTTCCCAGCGATCTGCAATTACCCCAGCCTTGCTCTGACTCCAACTTGCGCCTGCAAATTTTCTAATTTCTGCCATCCTCGACTGCGCTTCCCTTCCCTTGGCATCCATACTGTAACTCTAATAGTACACCGGCTTATATGCCCTAAGCATTACATGACCTGCCAGCTTCATTTTATTGCGATAGCATTTATATGGACACTTTAGGCGAAATTGCGTTGTCGTCGTCGTCGCCGTGAGATTCCGTATAAAGTTCACGGGCGATAAAATCGTCGCCGCGCGCCATACGCTGTATGTGCGAGTGAAAGCATGCGACGGTGAGCCGGCAATAGCGGCTCGCGCAGACAAGGGCGGGAAGGTGGAGGGAATCGCACTCTTCCGCTCACGCGCAACGCTTTGGAGGGAGATTTAGGGAGGTGGAGGGGCCGCGCCTTACTTCGGCCGCGCGTGCCGCCGCGCCGGAAGTCTCCGAGGGGAGGGTGGGCAGATGGAGGGGCCAAGCTTTACTGCGGCCGCGTGCTCCCGCCGGGCCGGAAGGCTTCAGGAGGAGGAGGGGAAGTTCTGTGCCGCGAGCGCCCGCCCTCACGGGTGTATCTTCAAAGCCATCTGCGACGGGGCAGAGTCCGCCCTCCCTGTGTTTTGCGGCTAAGATCGCGTTGATGCGAGCGCCGGCACGAAGCTCAATTCCCTCGCTGCTGCTGCGCTGACTCACTCCAGCGTTTTGACAGCCAGTTTCCGCGGTCATGGAGTGAGATGCGTTCATGTTTGCTTGTGCGCGCGACACCATGCTTGTTAATTTAGTTAGTAAGCTTATGTTACGAGTTTATACGGCCGATAAAACTACTATCCTTACTTTGTATAGCTGTCCACTAATTTGCTGTCCCAATCGATGCTTATCCTTTCGGGCGAAACTGCGAACTTTTTGCTTCTCTTGATTGTAGGAATAAATAAGGTGGATGCCAACGGTGCTACGCCTCGGCACACCGCGCACCACGGTTGGCGCACGCCTGCACATAAACCGCAGTCAGGTACAAGCTCGAAGAAAGAATGGATGACGACCACGTGTACACTCAGAAAGCATTTCTTACGATTGCAACTTCGAATAGGCCAGCTAGCTATAGCTGACATCACTGAGGGTTCCCTCGAAGAGAATAATACGCTAGGTAAAGAGGGGCTCCCGGTTTACCAGCTGGACTACGGGCGGCCGCGGCGACAGACGCGGTGGCACTGATAGTGATTGCGATTCTGGAATTATGATCTTTAATGAAGAGATGAGTAATTACGTGTTTCATTTCAAGAGCAAGTCATACCCGTAGTCCACCAATATAACTTGAATCGGCGTATACAAAAACGAAGGAGAGACTTACTCAAGCACCAACCAAGAAAATCAGAAAATAAAGGGGATGCGGAATGCAACAATAATTAAACATAGAACACTCTGGGGTCAGAATAACTATGAGGGGGGTGCGTGGAATCTGGAGAGCACCCGGCCTGGTTGCTTAATGGTTATGGTGTTGGGCTTCTAAGTACGAGGTCGCCGGATCGAATCCCGGCCACGGCGGCGGCATTTCGATGGGGGCGAGATGTTTAAAGCCCCCGTGTACTTAGATTTAGGTGCACGTTAAGGAACCCCAGGTGGTCCAAATTAATCCGGAGTCCCCCAATACGGCGTGCCTCATAATCAGATGAGGATTTTGGCAGGTAAAACCCCATATTTTTTTATCTGGAAAGGAGTAATTATACATGCCAGCGCTAACGTTCGCCAATGCCATTCTGTGCTTCCAATCGGATGTCTTGTCGGGGTTGTAACTTAACCATAGATCAGCAGGCCGGTTGGCTTTGGGAGCCCACAATAAAACCACAAATGAGGCAGTGCAAGGTGACATGGGTTGGGCCTCTTTTGAAGTCAGAGAAGCACACAGCAAAATTAGTTTTGAAGAAATACTCAGGAACATGGAGCAAAATAAATGGCCGGCTAACGTGCACAAGTAGTTGTATCTGAAAAGTGTGGACACGGAGAGGAACAGGTCAAGAAAGTTGGCAACGAAGTATAAGGTAATTGAAAGTGTAAATAGACAATTAGGAGTCGTCAAAAAGAAAGTGAGAGAAACAGAGATCGCGAATTGGATGTAAAGAATGGAAACAAAAAGACGATGGATATTTACGAGAACGGGAAGACAGAAATTGGAAGGGAAATATGTGCTATAACACAAAGGGCAGTGCCTTCCTATTTTAGGCTCGAGCTGGTTGCCCAAGGACAAAAACATACCGGAGCAAATATTCTCAACCAGATTAGGCATGTGTATGCTGCAGCAAAAATTCGGAGACCACTCAGCACATCCTAATGAAATGCGAAGGTCTCAACCAGTGAGACCCTGAGGTGACGTATCCAATTGATTGGAAGACCGCCCTGGTCACCTTCACACCCAAAGCGGGCAAAGCCATTACCACGGACAACTTCCGTTCCATCTCCCTTTACTTCTTGTGTGGAAAAATTAATGGAGACGATGGTGCGTGACAGGTTGTACGAGTTTCTGGAGACTAAAAATGCATTTGCAGAAACCATGTTCGGTTTCAGCCCCCATCGGTCCGCGCATGATGTCTTGCTTCAGCTCGATCATGAGATCCTCGATCGGTCGAGTACCCCCTCAATGACAAAGTTGTGCTCGCTTTGGGTTTGAATGGTGCCTTTGACAACGTGACCCCCGAATTATCCTAGCACATCTCTCACCAGTGGATTGCGGCCAAAACACCTTCAACTATATTAGCAATCCTCACTGACCGACAATCATACATTCGGGTTTAGGACATATAACACGGCCCTTACCAATTAGGCACACGAGGGACCCCGCAGGGAGCGGTCTTCTCGCCCTCCTATTCATCTGGCAGTGATAAGACTCCCCACTCAGCTGGCGAAAGTCAAAGGCATACGGCATGCGCTGTATGCCGACATCACCATCTGGTCGTCACACGGTTCGGCAGGAGACATGGAGGCCAACCTGCAGCAAGCAGCGAACATCGTGGACGACTACGCCCATCGCTGTGGCCTCCATTGCTCCCCGTCCAAATCGGAATTCGTGCACGTACGCCCCTCATCAAAGTGCACCACCAAAATCGCCCTCTCTCTTCACAGCGGACCCACCCCGAACGCGACGAGATCAGAGTACTGGGGCTCTTTATTCACCAACATCGCAGAGCAGACACAACCTTGGCCAAATTGCGTAAGGTAAGGGACCAGGTGGGCCGTATGGTCTGGCGGGTTTCCAACAAGCGCGGGGGGCTACGATGCAAAGACGCCTTGCGGCTGGCGCATGCATTCGTAACCAGCCGAGTCCTGTACTCGGCTCCATACCTCCACCTAGGCAAGTTCGACGAGAATGCACTTGAAGTCATTCTCCGCAAAATCTACAAGCGCGCCCTCGACCTTCCGGTCAAAACCTCCAACCAGCGCCTTCTGAGCCTGGGAATGGTGAAGACCTTCAAGGAGCTGCAAGAGGCGCACTTGACGAACCAATACACTAGACTCTCTAACACGCTGTCGGGTCGCCGCCTCCTTGCCCGGCTACACATCCATCACTCAATATGTACGGAAGAGCGCGTACACATTCCTGAAGTCTGGAGATGGATGGAAGGATGGATGCTATGAGCGTCCCCTTTGAAACGGGGTGGTGGGTTGCACCACCAAGCTCTTGTTATTATTTTGCCTAATGTCCTACCTTTATTTTTGAGAAACACACAAATACAAAGAATTCCAGGCATCAGCCTTTTTGATCCATTACTGGGAACTCTGTTTCTGTACGTCTCCGTTTTTTTGTGGTCTCCCTACTTTTCTGCCATCAAACCTCCAACCTACGCCCTGCACGTGCGCCCTCTTCCGGTTAACATGACACGAGACGACCACAGTGGCCGACGCCACGCGCGTCCGAAAGCCTTGGCTCACCACTACGGTAACAAATACGGAGTCTTTTACGTGGACGCCTCCGGCCTGCACCATGGGGGTTGGTACACGGCCGCGGTCATCCACCAAAACACCGCAGTAAACGGACTCACCTTCCGTGCACACATCACACACGCGGAGGAGATCACCATCGCGCTAGCCGCCGCAGATCAGGACTCGCGGGTCATGATCACCGACTCGAGGGGTGCCTGCCGCAATATCGCACAGGGGTACATTCCGCACTTAACCCACAAATTTCTGCAGAACAGTGTTTACCTGGGTGCCCCCGCACACCGAACGATCATATGGGCTCCGGTGCACACGGACCTCGAGAGTAATGAGGCGGCCGACGCCGCTGCCCACGTGCTCAATCTCCGGGCATCATCCTCGTCCCCTACCGATCCGGACCTCGAACCCAATCCCGCTTACACCTTTAAGGAGGTCGCACAGTTCTATCAATCCGGCCACCCCGTCTATCTCAAGCCCTGTAAGGGCCTCACGAATGCCGAGGAGCGAATCCTCGTTCGCCTCTACACAATAACTCTATTGTGCCCGGCAATATTAAAACAATTCGACCCCGCTTGCATGGGGAAGTGCCCGCACTAGGAGGAAAATTCATCTGACATTTTCCACATGGTGTGGGTGTGCCAAAATACCCCAAACCTACCCCCTCTACCCAACCCTTCCCGGGAGGACTGGGAGGCAGCCCTGCTTGGCTGCTCTGACCTGACAGCCCAACGGGCCTTGGTCGGGCGGGCCCGGGCCGCGGCCGACGCCAATGGCTCCCGTATAAGGGGGAGACCACCTAGTGTTTGTACGGGGCTGCCCCTTAAGGACCGCTCCCCACCCTTCCTGTAAAAAACTTCTGTAAATAAATATTTTTGAGTCAGTCAGTCACCTTCCAGAAGCACTTGGATTTAAAGTGGACGGAAGCATCAACCGGTCAGCAGTCGAGATAAGGAAGAGGCGTATAGAGTATTGGTGGAAAAAGGCAGGGAAAAAAGGGTATAGGCAGCGATACAGGCTACACAGAGAACTTTTTGAAAAAAAAAAAGATTATGGAGATGCGAAAGGGGAAAATTATCATTCACCCGAATGTAACACGAAGCTACAAAAGAAAGCCATACATTTTTTTTTTTTTTCAGAAAGAACGCTTCGCAGCTGAGGAAAAATTCGCCCTGGTCCGGGATTCGAAGCCGGGACCAACGCCTTTCCGGGCGGTCGCTCTACCATCTGTGCTAACCAGGAGGTCAGCCGATCGCAACGCCGAATGCGAATTATTCGACAACTCGAAGTGCAAGGACGCAGAATATGGCAATTAAGTTCTGCGGAATCGCGCAATGTGTAGGAAGTATCATGAAAGGGAAACATTATGTGGTGTGGTGCACACCATTATGGAGATGTATACAAAAATGCTAGAATGAAAAGCCTCTACAATATACCTGATTAAATTAAGCAGTCTAGGTGACTATTTGTCAGCGCCCCGTTTCATAGGGGATGTCAATAAATCATCAATCATCATCATCGTCGTAATCATCATCATCATTATCGTGCTCCGCCCGCGAAAGGAAGGCCTCCCTCCCTCTCCCCAAACCTGCTGGAGCTTAAGCCCGACGCGACGTTTGCCGTCCGTGCAACCATCATGGGACACAAGGATTCCTACATAATGTCAATTATAGAATATTGGCTATCCCCGTTTGCTTTCTGAGCCACACAGCTCTCTTCCTGCCTGTTAACGTTACGCTAATATTTTTCGTTCCATCGCTCTTTGCGCGCTCCTTAAATTGTTCTCCAGCTTCTTTGTTAACCTCCAAGTTTCTGCCCCATATGTTAGCACCGGTATATTGCAATGATTATACGCTTTTCTTTTCAACGAAAGCGGTAAGCTCCCAGTCAGGATTGGTAATACCTGCCGTATGAACTCCAACCCATTTTTATAATTCTATAAATTTCCTTCTCATGATCAGGGTCTCCTGTGAGTGATTGACCTAGATAAACGTACTCCAGCACAGAGTCTAGAGACTGAGAGGCGATCATGAATTTTTGTTCCCTCGCCATGCTAATGAACGTTATCTTTGTCTTATGCATATTGATCTTCAACCCCACTCATACTTTCTCGGCTAAGGTCCTCAATAATTTGCTGTAATTCCTCCCCATTGTTGCTGAATAGGACAATGTCATCTGCAAACCGAAAGTTGCTGAGATATTCGCCGTTGATCCGCACTCCTAAGCTTTCCCAGTATAATAGCTCGAATACTTCTAAGCATGCACTGAATAGCATTGGAGCTGGAAAGGTAAATTAGTTGGTGCTTATTCCAGTATTGAGACATTTATGTAGCGATAAAAGGACGTAGCACGACAACGAACGTCCCGTGTATTTTTCGTTCTCGTCCGTATACGTCTAGTTAAATTTGTCTCTATTCTGGAAGTCGATTTACAACCGCGAAAGCCACATTCTAATGGAGGCGAAATCCATGGTGTTGGTGTTGTAGCAGATGGGGTTGGCCCAACATGCTTGGCCGGCGGCTGTACCGTATCTAGTAGGTTTTTAACACGGTGTGTCAGTCACTAACGCCGATCAACCCAGTGTCTGCGAGGAAGGCAATCAACAGGCGGATAACTTTTTTCTTGATTACTTTGATTCCTTCAGGGAACACTGTGCGTCTTGAAAGCTCGCCTGTTGAAGGGCCCCTGTAGACCGCGAAGAAAAGCCTTTCCTTCCACGTCGAATTCTGGGCACAACAAGACGGAACGCATGCAGAAACGCTTGTGTATTCAGTTTTGGGTGCATTCTTAATGAAGACGGTTGTTTCAAAATGAAATCCGAATTCTGAGCTACCGCGCCTCTTTAACCGGGACATTTGTTGGGGTGTGGCAACGGTGCACACTACCGGCACACTATGGCGTCTTCTCCAGCCTTTTTTTTTTTTGTGATTGCATACGTTTGATGAACACAAAGCTTCAGATAAGATGACACATACCTGTGCTAATACAAAGTATAGTTTCCTGTCGCATGTAAACGTGGAAACACTATACTGACACTGAGCGACATAATTTGTTCAACCTAAGCCACGCTTTTTCTGTGTAGAAAGCTTTGAAAATTTAGGTTATCCATACTTGACAGACCAACTGTGTAAGACGTGGCGGGGTTTTCAAATCCCGTTTTATTCCGCTGCTGTGCCTTGCTCTCGAGGCAACCCTACCAATTATATGACGAACGAAAAACCGTGTACGCACGACAACGTGCACATATATGTAGCGATAACAGCACAGCGCTGCCTCTGTCCGCGTTTTCGTGGGTGCGCCATTTTACTCCGTCAGAAGTGCACCCGCAAGCTCAAGTCTCTACTCTACCAGTTATACTAGACGTGTTAACTTTTGAGTTAGACGTGTATTCATATGGATTCAGTCGCTGCCTCTTTAGTATCGATATTGCACTTAGATAATTGCATCAGAAGAGGAGGATATTGGCTGCAGGCGGACCTAGCCTAATGAGAGTTGCCGGTAACTGCTACGCCCGAGCACCCCCTGCTGGAGTGTTCAAAAAACGTAAAATTTATACGTATATGTTTTTCAATGTGTCATCATTCAGAAGCGCAGCGCGAGACGAATGAGCCCGCATCTTATGATCATAAAGCGCGCAATGCCACGCCCACCCGCCCTCTCAACAACACAATGAAATGAGCCTGTTAATATTGCCAATCACAAGCTGATATGAGATCACTTCAGTGGAAGCCAGGACACTTCCTTCCTGGATGTCCGGTGTCCGCGCAGAAACACCATGTCGCCCGCAATAGCGTGTGGAGAGACTCGATGGCTGATTCATAATATTTCATTATTGAATCTAATCAGTGTTTGTAACTTTATATCGTTTTCTTGACTGTCTATGTAACTTTAGTTACACCGCAAGAATATATTACTGTTGCGATGCTCATTGCATATGCCTATGTGACAGAGACCTGCGTTTCGCGCCTCTCCACCTCATGAGTTAAGCAGCAGCGATACGGAAGAAGGTTTTGTATTGTGCAAGCTGTCCATTGGCTGATGCGACTTGTTGAACAAAAAGGAAGCAATTCATGGTACATTTAAACCATAGATTATCTGTAGCCTATGCCCCACTGACATAGCAACAAAAGAGACGGCTGCGGCAGAGCGCCCAGCTGCGGTTCGTGCATGCTCACCGCAGGAAACCGAATAGACTTCCTGAATGAAGACGCACAGTGTTCGTGTCTTACAGAATTTGCAACCGTTCCGTTTTCGTGCGTTGCTTCGGTTTCCTTAATTTCATTTATTCCGTTTCCATATCGAAATCAGAAAGGGAGACTGGGCGGGGGGGGGGGGGGGGGGTGCGAGCCAAAAAGTGAAGATTTGCTTCTTTTGTAGGGCATCTGGGCTCGTTGTTACAAGGCAAGCAGCAAGCTCGGTGAATACACGATGGAACATGTTACAGTGCAATGTAGTATAGTACCGCGTTGTTATACAGATCAAGCAAGGTTTCACGTATTGTAAAACAAAACATGATTGAATACAACAAGTTCATAATATTTGCTAAACATTCAAATGGACAAAAAAGTCGCAGTTTCGCCCGAAAGGCGAAGCATCGATTTCGATAGCAAATTAGTAGAGAGCTATACGAAGCCAGGATAGTAGTTTAATGCGCCGTATCAAGTTGTAAACATTCGCGTACTAACTACATAGACAAGCACGGTATCACGCGCACGCAGGTAAACATGAACACATCTCGCTCGATGACCGCGGAAACTCACTGTGAAAACGCCGAGTGAGAAAGAGCGCCAGCAGCAGCGGGCAAATTGACCTTCGCGCTGTCTCTCGTCTAGCTTCAACGCGAACTAAATGTCGAAAGCACAGCGCATACGAAGTGACCGGCACTCGACGCATGCATTTAGTCCCCATCGCAGATCGCTTTGAAGATGAGGACCATGCGGGCGGGCACTTCGCCCACGTCGCTTATCGCTTACAAGATACGGCGCCCGCATGGCAGCGCTGTGAGCAGCAGTCGACCAACTTTCCCCCACTCTCTCTTCGTCGCCTCGCTCCTGTACTCGCGCGCGAGAGACCGCGCCCTTCCGGCCTGCCTTCCTCCCTCGGGTGTGCTACATTGAGCCGCGATTGCCGGTTCACCCTCGTACGCTTTGACTCGCACAAACAGCGCGCGGCGACGATTTTATCGCCGTTGCACTTTATACAGAACCTCACGGTGACGGCTTAAATGCACTTGGAGTGTCCATATAATTGCTATCGCAATAAATGGAAGCAAGTACTTTTGTGTTAAGCATGTGCTTTGAAGCACGTTGAATTTGAAGCAAGTTTGTCAAAAATGGGTATTTCTATTTCACAAAACATTGCACGCAATATTTTTTTTTGTTACAGTGTTGATATCGATTGCATTTTCTCATATATAATTTAGTAGTTTAGGGAGTATGAACTAAATCATATGTTCAACGATTTAGTCCTGGTATAAGGTATTATTCAAACTGCAGATTTTCGTGATGGGTTTGTATATACCTTACACTTCAATTCAGCAAGCAACAAAAAATTCGGTCGGCCCTCCGACTCCCTGAAGATGGTTAACCAGCGAAGCTGAAACGTGCGGCCCCGGTGTTTTTCACGGGGTAATCTCGAGGGTTCATTAAAGTATTTCTCAATTATGAGGTTACGTACAGGTTCAGCTGCGACAGAGAGCACGACGTCACTGACGGTATGCCCGCAGTCCGCCGTTGTCGCTTACGTTCGATGTCTCGAGTTTGATCGGCGGCGTGGTCAGGAGCATTCGCTCGCCATTGCCGCTTGTGATTCTTCGAAATAAAATTGCTTCAAAATTAAATCTGTCCGTTACGTAAGACAATGAATGCCTCATAACCACTAAAGGCAAATAAAAAGTCAAGCTAAAGTAATAGAGTAATGCTCTAGAACGTCTAAGTCGTCAATATAATCGCGAACAGAGATTCATTAATCGAGAAATTGAGCTAAATGCAGGACACGATAAGACTCCCCAGGCACATTCAGGTACTTACCCGATGACGAAGGCACTCCTCAAAAAAATTATGTCACTAGTGCTCAACCACTCAGATTAAAAACATAATTTCGTTGGATTATAAAACGGAAGAAATTGCTACTCGCCTACTTCTAATATAGATTCTTAGAAAAATAACTTTTTGGCGTTACCCTTGATAGCGACATGGGTGGTGTAAAGGATTCCTTTTCGCTCGACTCTGCGCCGCGTGCTTTCGAGTTTGAATGTTTCCTTTATCGCGTAGTTCTTCGCTGGTGTTACTGGCTCGGTGAACTCGCACTTGAAATGGCAAGCAGCAGAGAATGCCACGTCCATGTGATGTCGCGGGATGCTGGAACAGTCCGCGCGACGGCACGTCCAGACGGTGACCAGATTCTTCGCCCGACGTCGCATTGCTGGAGAAAGCCGGTGTCGAGGCCGCCGCCGTAGTACGCAACGCCGCCGGCAGCGCGAGCCCTCAGCTGGATGCCACGCTCATCGAGGCTTAAATCGCTGTAATCGAGCCCAGCATCGCGAGGCAATGTGTCGTGGTCAGTGTCGTCAACAAGGTCCATTGCGACGAGCGTCGACGATCATCATGGTTACAATTCGGCGCACGCTTTTCCTTCCGCTTTCGCACTGCCGTCGGCACTGTCTTGGCTCTGTTTCTGGCCGCGCGTCTGCATTTTCCGCATAAAAGCCGTAGCGCCGTCCGCGGGCGGCCTTTCACTCACCGGCGGCACAACGTCACTATACGACCATGACGTCACCACTCCTCGATCGGCAGGGCGGGCGATTTGAATGGCGCTAGAGGTACGCGGACGCTTCAGACGGAATTTTCTCTGAAGATAAGTATTTTCTTGGCACGAAACAACTGTTTTGGGGTTTCCGTGATTGTATTTTAACATTGCACGTTGACTTAATATTTGCCTTTAGGGTCCCTTTAAGCAATGGCTCATACCCCCGTAAACGCGGCCTCCCCATTATGACGACAGAAGTGAAATTCTACTCTGGAATGATCAGCGGCAACGCAGCTAGCTGTGGAAGTAGACGGCGACGACGAACGCGGAAGCAGTGGCACGAGCGCGTGCCGAGCCAACGAGCCAGCTACGGAAGAAGACGACGACGCTCGAGCCAATGCTGATGATGATAATTTTCTGTGCACAGACGATTTTGCCTAGCCATATACGATTTCGCCTAGACATATAAAGCTTCGCTTTTTAAAAAAAGTGATACCTCGCGACAATAAATGTTTTCTGTATGCCTAAGAGCCAGTTATGAAAATAGAGACTGTTTACTGGAATTAAAACATTGCTGAATATAGCAGATGTGCGTGGCATTGTGTAGTGATTTATTCCGGCGACGCCACGAATATTGTTGTTTTGAAGGACATTTAAGTGATCTAAGTGGGTATTTGTGGTAGTATTCCAGAAATAAAAAAAAAACAGCCATGTAAATGAAAGAATATTAAAGTATTAAATTTGTAGCTTAACACTCGCTGGAAGTAAGACATTGCAGTTTAGCTAGAATATACCCATTGCTTTAGATACTCTGAAAATTAAGTGATTTACTTGCGTGTTCTATAACAATTTTTATAAAAGTTCACACCGTGGGTTTTAACTTCGTCAACAACGTCAATCGACATGCCTTGCAGTTTGCCAGGTATATTTATCGAGAACAGTTATTTATCATATATAGTATGTCATGCAGCTGTCCAGCATGCAGTATAATACCCAAAATTATCAACAGCTTACTATGGACAGCTTGTTTTCTAATTACAATAACAGGAGAGTTATTTATGGACGCCTGTGCAAGGCTCTTTACGTCGACGGGGGGTGGTGGCGGCAGTGATATAGCTAATGCAGCTGGCTTCGAGAAAATCAACGCAGAGCAGGGCTCCTTCGAGCCATATAGAGTTTCATGCTGAAATCATTAGAAGAAAATCTTGCGCTGCGGTTGTTTCAGCCACCATTGTTGGGGTTTAGTAAAAGAGGCGAGCCTAAGAAAGCCCATGGCATTTCGGTGTACCGAAGCGCGGACTACTCCACAGACCTATAAAGCACAATGACTAAGAAATGTGAACAGTAGGAGTCGTGTGTACTACATGGATTTCTCTGTGATTTGGCATGAATTCATTGAGCGAGCACGTTAGAGCGCTTTTTTTTTGTAAGTTAATTGGAGTTAAAGTATGCTGAGTTCTGGCATTGCAGTGTTTTAAGCTGTTAGATGTATATATACATAGTTACTTTCAGATATAGCGCAAATAAGTACACATACACGAATAAGACACGACAGTTGATGTACACAGTCCACAACGGAGTCATTTTATCACGTAATTTTCAGAGCATAAATAGGAGATGTCCAAGAAATGGTGACTTCTAGACTCTTCCGGTGTCCGCTAGCCACTTCCCTGGTAAGCGATACCAACGGCTGCTTTGGAGTTCGCACTTGACTCTCTTGACACTTGAAATTCGATTGGGTAAAAAAAAAGACAGGCCTTTTCCATGCATTTAAGTGTTTCGGCGATTCTGTCGCAAAGAAGAAGCAGGCCGAGCAAACGCTCCTTCAAAGAGCTCAAGTTCCTGGCGAGACGTGCCAAGACCTGCATCGAAAACGTACTCAAGCTATGCCGAACGACCAATCCTGGTATGTCCGAGGAGGACAAAGTTGGCCATTTGTTGAAGGGAATCGCGGAGGACGTTTACAACTTCCTCGTTGGTAAGAGAACGTTAGGTCAGTCACCGACGTAATACGTCATTTGCCGTACCTTTGAGGCTTTCAAAACTGCGCCGTATAACCAAGAAGTTTGGCCGGCTAGCAAACGTAACAACTGTTGCAAGCATTGAAGACGACATCCCATCAGTCGATCTCGCGACGACCATTAGACAGATTGTTAGAGAGGAGCTATGTCGTTGCACGGAATTGAACACTGAGTTCCGTGATAGTCAACATCCGTACAATCCTCCACCAGCTCCCCTTTCCATCGCTGAAACGACTGTCGAGGAGTACCGCTCGAGAAGGCCAATGAGAACGCAACAGAACTACCACCGGGAAACCGGCAACGAGCGTGCTGAGGGATATGCCCGTTGTTCAGCGACGGCCTACTCGCAGCCACGGACATACCATCCTACCCGAACGTTAGCCGCGAGCCTCCCGTGTGTTATAGCTTCGGTGTCACAGGACACATCCCTCGATTCTGTCGGCAACATCATTGGGCACCGAGGTGGTACGAGTCACAGCCTACGTCCTATGGCACCGAACGTCGTAACTTCGACAATTCCTGGCCTCCACGCTCCTTTACTTCGTCGACGACCTTCCCCATCAAGAGTCCATGACGGAATCACCGCAGCGACTCGCCCGTTTCAGACCGCAGTCTCACTCCACCGTCTTCACGTCAACGTCGCTCCCCTTCACCGAGGTGACGTTCATTCTCACCACCACCGTCGGGAATCTAGACTGCGCGGCCGATGGAGGTAAGGTCGCCTGACTCGACACGGCGCAGATACCTCCACCGGTTACAATGATGAGAAACTAAGTGGAAGTGATAATTGATGGTATATGCACAATGGCCTTGGTGTACACCGAAGCTATGAGATCAGTTATGAGCCTTTCCTTTCAAGAACCGGCTTCGACGCAAAGTGATGTTTCCCCCGACACGCATGCTAGATTCCGCGGAGTAAGCGGTAAAAATTGCGTCCCCTTGGTGTTTGTGCTGTGAATGTGTTATTGGCGGACAAGTGTAATTTAACCGAATTTGCTATTTTGGAACGCTGCACTCACGATGTTATATTAGGGATAGACTTTCTGCAGACCTGTGGGGCTTAAGTCAATTGTGGTGCCGGTGAGCTTTCTATATATAGCGGAAAACCTGGAGTCGACGCCTGCCAGGATCCCTTTTATCAGACCTCGAGGATCAACGACCGGCTGGAAAAGACATTAGCCGTTGCTAAGGGAGTGACGCTGCCTCCGTGGTCTTTAGCACCAATATCCGTCATCGCATCTTGTACAAATGCTTCATTTGACGCCGTGGTACAATCCTTTAGCGACTCTTGTGGGAAGAAAAACCTACTGGTACCTAATAGTATCGTATCTGCGAACAATGGTAGCGCGTTTTTGTGGGCGTTAAATTGTTCTGCCGTCCCTGTGCGTGTTCCCGAACACATGAAGATTGCCGTCTTCGACGACGTCATGTGCAGTTCATCGATGATCGTCAGGGACCAGGATTCCACTGAAGGACGAGCCGCTTGCCCTTACGAGTAGAAATTCTACGCATGGTCAGCAAGTCTTTGTCTTCACGTGAACGGGACACCTTAGTGCAACTGCTATCCCAGTATGCTTCCGTGTTCGACTTCTCTCAAGATGAGCACCGTACAACTATCCCATCCTCGCGTGCTCGTCATCGCATTGACACAGGATCGGCACATCCTTTTCGGCAGAAGCCCTACCGAGTGTCTTCATCAGAGCGCAAGATTATTGCGGACCAGGTACAAGAGATGCCGAGGAAAAACTGCCAGCCCTTCCACTGTGGTGGAGATGGAAGACCATCGAAGCGGTATTATTGTGGAAATTATGTATTCGCAATTATGACTATTAAGATGTGATGGTGTAATTAGTTATTTGAACTATATTAAAGAATGAGAAATATATATGATCTGGTGGTTTTCATTTATTTTGTGAACACAGGAGCCATGGCCTTATGGTCGCTACGGTATAGGGTGTACCGTAGCGACTGCCATAGGGTGTACGGCAAAGGTTGGCACGTTCTTCATAAACACGTTACCAACGCCGCGCGCGTTCGGTACGAACGCCGGCAAAACGCTGCCGCCGTCGACAAAAGTTCTGCGCGTTGATGGTGCTGCTACATGTCCAAGTTTATACAGCTCCTCAGAATTTTGAGAAACCCCGGCAGCACATGCCTTTTATGTTAAATCTTCTGAGACTGAAATATTAAAAGTGCGAAACAAAAAATGCTCGAGCCAATGATAGTTTTTTTTCTACACATGAACACGGCCATCGGAGACTGAGCCCTTAACAGCTTCGCTGCAAGAATGTCATTCAAGAATCATCAAGCCCGTGGGCCGCAACTGTCATCCTGGTGAAGAAAAAAGATGGCTCGTGAAGATTTTGTGTTTTATAGGCGACTGAATGCGATTACCCAGAAGGCTGTGTACCCACTCCCACGAATTGATGACGTAATAGACTGCCTACATTCTGCCTCCTACTTTTCGTCCCTCGATCTACGTTCAGGCTATTGGCAGACACCTGTGGATCCCGTCGACAAAGAGAAGACCGCCTTTGTTACTCCGGACGGTTTATTCGAATTTAACGTTTTGCCGTTCGGACTCTGTAATGCACCCGCCACGTTCGAGATATTCATGGACGCAATTCTCCGCGGACTAAAGTGGGAAATATGTGTTTGCTACCTGGATGACGTTGTTATTTCGGCGGCACTTTTGAAGAGCATAACGAGCGCCTTAGCTGGTTCTGAAATGCATGGAGAAAGCTGATTTGATTCTCATCTCTGAAAAGTGTAGGTTTGGGGAGCGACAGACATTGGCCCTCGGTCATCTAGTCGACAAAGATGGAGTCAGACCTGACCCCCGCAAGATTGAAGCGGTGAGTGCCTTCAAGCCTCCGCAGTCAGCGCGGAAACTGCGCAGTTTCCAGGGACTCTGTTCTTATTTACGTCGTTTTGTCCGAAATTCGCTGACGTTGTGCACCCGTTGACGCGTATGTTGGGAATTATGTTAATGTTAATGTTGCAAAATTATGTAAATGTTATGTTATGTTAATGTCAATGTTGCAAAAGGATGTATCGTTCGACTGGACACAGAATGTGAGTCAACGTTCCGTCCACTTAAGTTCTTGCTTACGTCCGACCCCACCCTGCGTCAGTTTGATCCGTGTTCCCCTACCGAAACTCATACTGATGCCAGCGGAATAGGTATTGGGGCAGTGCTTTTTCAACGACGAAACGACGTCGAACACGTTGTTGCCTATGCCAGTCGTTGCTTAAGCAATGCTGAGTGAAACTACACAGTCACTGAGCAGGAATGCCTTGCAGCTGTTTTTGCTGTTCAGAAATTTTGCTGTTACATCTATGGTTGCCGATTCAGCATAGTCACTGATCACCATTCATTCTGCTGGCTGGTCAGCCTTCGGGATTCGTCTGGTTGTCTAGCACGGTGGGCCTTATGACTGCAACAGTATGACTTTGTAGTGAAATACAGAAGCGGCCGCCGGCATGCTGGCGCCGATTGTCTTTCCCGCTTACTACTGCCAACAGCAAATTCTGAAGAAGACACTTTCGATGACTGTCTGGCCGCTATTGCACCTGAATTTCCGGACGCGGCCGTCTTCCCGGAGGATCGACGCAACGGCGTCAGTCTGGAACCTCTTTTCGTGATGGCCCTGAATCCGAAATCCAGTAGTGGTTTTTTCTATACGTGACAGCTTGTTGTATGTGCAAGTGGCGCCCGCTTTCTTCTTGTAGTCCCGGAGAGTCTCCGTAGTGCTGTGCTACATTCCATACATGATGATCCAACATCAGGTTATGTTGGATTCGCCTGTACGCTACAGCTGTGCAAGAGCGCTTTTACTGGCCTCACATGCGTCAAACAACAAAGCAATATGTGGCTAGTTGTGACCAATGCCAACGGCGGAAACGACCTTCAACCACCCAACTAGGTCTTTTGCAGCCGTTGATTAACCCTCAGGCACCTTTTGAGCAAGTTGGCGTGGACGTGCTGGGCCTATCCCACGGTCATCAAATAACAATCGATGGATCATCGTTTGTTTAGACCATCTTACACGCTACACAGAGACCGCAGCAGTAACCGTCATCTACCGCTCTTTTCATCTACCTTTCTGTCTGCTTTACGCTCGATTGCCGCGGAGCTTCCTCGACACGATTCTGCCGTTTCTCTGGACGCTGAGGATTCCGTCGCCAAGACACTTTGCTTCGCCAAGGAAGCCCGCCGAATAGCGCGCGTCCGCACATTAGCATTCGCAAAACCGCTCGAAGGATCGGTATGATAGTTCCCATCAAGCCATTTATTTTGAAAAAAGGTGACATAGTGTTGCTATGGACCCCACAACGCAAGCGTGGCTTGCGCAGCAAGCTCTTGTCACATTATGTCGGCCCTTTCGTTGTTTAAGATTGCCTGAGCGACCTAACTTACGTGGTTGCACGGGTTTTGTCTACAGATACGCGTTCCAAGAAAACCCAGCTTGCTCATGTTGCACGCCTTAAGCGCTACTACCCCCGCCACAGAACAGTGACTCTCCCAGTGGGCTTCGTCTGCGAAAGGGGGATTGTAACGTGGCGAAGAGGAGGAGACAGAAAAAGTGGAGAACGAAGAGCTCAGTAGGCAGCCACGGCTACATTTCAGTGGCGACATCGCGGCGACCTCTCATCCATCCTGGTCATCATCTGTAAATAAACATCGATCATCCGTAACACTATCTGGTTGTGGAAGCACAACGGACTGACACAGTCTCAGAGGCTATGCAAAACTGGCGCAGATGCAAAACTTTGTCTCATCGGACGGTAATTGAAGTTGGTCAGCGCTTTGTAAAAATAAAATGCTCGTATGTCACTGTTTGGCAGGTTTTTCTACTGCGAGTAAGCCATGCCGCCAGCGCAAAGTCGTTATTACATTTATTTTCCCTACTTTCGATGCTACCTCAATTGGTGTCCATTGCTCTGACGGAGCTGGCACTGACAGGAAAAAAGGTTGGGGTGCGATTTGCAGACAACTTATTCTCAGTACTTACCAGTTCCGTGTGCCGCTATGCCTACAAAAATGATCCGAGCAGCTACATGCCCGGGTTATTATTTTCAATATTCCGAAAGGGGGGGGGGGGTTATATTTTAGAAGGCTAACACTTGCAGCAATGTAATTTGTGATGAAAACTTAGCTTCACGGAGGTCGGTCGGAACCAGAAGAAGGAAGTTCATACAAATTCATGTACTTTCGATCATACATGATGGTTGAGCCACCATACTGGCGGTGCACGCAAACAGTTGCGCCGGATTTCAATCCAGTATTCTTAGAATGAATCGCGTTCTGTATGTTCATATTTTATTTATTCAGAGTCACCTTAAAAGGGGCCCCCATTTGAGGGTTTCACATAGTGGTGGAAGGGGGGGGGGTTTACAAACACAAAAATTATTACAAAGTAGCAGTCGCAAAAACAATAACTCGAAGTACAGAACAAAAGGATGCTAACACAATTCAGCTATAAAGAAAGAATGAGCGTAAAAATATCATAAAATTATTAAATCAAACATTGGCACAGAGCACTATCATTCGGCGAAAATATGCAAGCTCACTTATTGATAGACGTATTTAACAGAAACTCATAACAAACAGAAAACTAATAAAAGGCAACTATTAACAGTGTCGCGACTTTCACAGGTTCAGTGGCAATGTATACCCTCATAAAGAGGGCCTTTGGGGGTATTTTGAATAAATAAATAGATATCAGAAGGCAACCTGTACCATTCAATGATGGTCCAGGGTATCAAATATCGTGAATATTGTAACATGTGGCACGGTATGCGCTAATTGATTTTGAAATGCTGATCACGGCGTGGAAAGACAACAGACAATCGTCTTTAAGAGAAGTATGAAGATAAAGTTGTGAAGCAGGCAACGACGCACTGATTTGTTTCGAAGGGATAGGTCTTGTAAATCGGCACGTGCTTTTAATGATGTATCTCTAGTATCAGGCGAATAATCGGAAAAGATGAAGCGAGCCACCCGGCTCTGCACAGATTCAACGTCGTTGACGGTGTATGCCTGACCCGTATCTTATATTGCAGATGCATATTCGAGCTTCGGGCGGATTAGTGTAGTGTAAGCAAGTTTACGTATGTCAACAGGAGACTGCTTTAAGTTGCGTTTGATGATGCTATGAGAGCGATCAGCAGCTGCAAGGGTAGAGTAAGTGTGGGTGGTCCACATTAAGTCGTTATGAAAATGAACGCTAAGATAGGTTGAGACGAGTTCCACACTACTACGTTCTAAATGATACCTAGTGGGGACTCGGGTGGCTTGGTTGATAAAAGACATAAATTTAGTTTTAGTAAAATTTGGGGGCATGAAGAAGGACTTACACCATGTGTTTAATTGCGTCTAATCATTTTGGAGAGTTACGTGATTGTTATCACAAGAAATGTTACGATAAAGCACACAATATCCGACAAAAAGTCTAATGCGGGACGAAGCATAGTTATAGGAAAATAATTAATATACACAAGAAACACCAGTGGCCCAAGTGTGTTCTATTGAGGAGGAGTGGCTCCGGACGTCACGTGACTAAAACTCGAGTTAGGGTTGTTCGCCAAAGTGTACTGTAGTCTAGATGCTAAGAAATCCGTTATCCATTCCCAAAATATTGGCGATGACAATAATTTCTGAAAGTTTAGGCAGAAGTCTGTAATGAGGCACAAGATCGAAAGCTTAGGACAAGTCTAGGCGTCAATAGATGGAATCCGGCGTCAATAGATGAATAGAAGTCGTGAAGAAATCCAGTGAGCGGTGTGTTTTCGAAAGCCGCGCTGGCATTTAAATATGAAACTGTGATCTTCGAGATAGTTTATAACTGCGAATGAATAAGGAGTTCCATAAGCTTGCAAATTGTGCCGGTTAATGATATTGGTCCGTAGTTAAGATGTGAGGAATGCAAGCCGGATTTTCAAAAAAAAAAAAAGGATGACTTTAGCTACTCGATCGCCAGTCTTGAGGGATGGAACCCGTGTAAAGTCATTGTCTGAATATTGGGGACAATACTCGAGAGAGACCCCGTGACGCATTCGTGGGTGCCTTGTTACTAAATCCATTGTGATCCGATCCGGACGAAGTTTATAGTCTCTTTAGTTATGTAAGAATTCTCGACTCGTTAATAACAATTTGAGACATGTTGGTGCCGGTTTGCGCAGGTGAGTTGGTTGTGCCAGAGGTAATGCTGGAACTGCGGGTGCTATCAAAAACCATGCGCTGCCGTGACGTCATTAAACATCTTTGTTTAGGCGCGAAATCGTGATGATGTCGATCGCGATCAATATATGATTCGTGTGTCGCTCTATAAAGTTACGCTCAAAGGTCGCAGTGCAAGGCCGGGGGGGGGGGGGGGGCACAGCGCATCAAATAATGAATTCCGTTGAGCGAACAGGAACACCCTCAAATGCCAAATACAAAAAAAAAGTGCTCTCGGGTGGAATCACACGCATTCCGGTTGCATCTCCGATACTCCATTGTTCAGCAGTAAGCCGGAGGCTGCTTTGGTTGACCTCTTTAACATTTTTTACAAGCGCACCTTGTTTATCAGAAAAACTTGAGTATGGCCTAGTTGGTGTTTACTGCATGACATGTTGACCGCTAATCAAGGACAAAGACAGAGAAAGAGAAACACAAAACGATGACACGGGCGATATATAGACACCGCCCGTGTCGTCGTTTTGTGTTTCTCTTTCTCTGTCTTTGTCCTTGATTAGCGGTCAACATGTCATGCAGTGAACATTGTTTATGTCTAGCCTGAACGTCCGTGTGTGTTCGCAGAAACTATCATTATCAGCAGTGACTCGATCGTCGTCTTCTTCCACAGCTGGCTCCGTTGCCGCTCATCATTCCAGCGTAGAATTTCACTTCTCTTCTGTCATCGTAAGGGGGAGGCCGCGTTAACGGGGGTATGAGCCATTCATTGTCTTACGTGACGGACAGATTTAATTTCGAAGCAATCTAATTTTGAAGAATCGCAAGCTGCAATGGCGGGCGGATGCTGCTAACCACGCCGCCGAGCAAACTCGAGACAGCGAACGCAAGCGTTTGTGTTCGACAACAACTTGTCCCTCGTCAGTGATCCGCTCCGACGAACAGCGTCACAACGCATTGGAAGTGTTCAATGAACATTACGCTACTACACTCTTAGCACGGTAACGTTTACTAAAGGGGTATATTCTCACAAATTTGTGCACCTATAATAAAAAAGTTACATAGTAACCTTTATTTAAGTAACCTTTAATGAAGGGCACACTCTCACAAACGCGTAACCTATAAAATAAAAGGCTACGTGTACCTATACTAAAGGTTACTATATAGGAACCTTTAGTATAGGTACGCGTAGCCTTTTCGTATGTAACCTTTCGTATAGGCATAGAGTCTTGCAAGGCTTCACACGTGCGTCCTTCTGCGCATGTACATGAATTTAGGACATTGATTCTTCGACCAACCACCAAACTTCACCGCAATGCACTAGCGTAACTCACTGAACAAAACTTCATAAAAAATCTTCAAATGATCGGCCGAATTTCTACAACTTTCGGTTACCAACATCAGGAGGATGCTCTCTTCTGAAAATATAGGCATTTAAGGCACTTAGTCATAACTAATCTGCTGCGTTATATTTGCGCTTTGGTCAAGGTTAAATCACTGCTATAACTCAGCAGGCAAATTACGACTAAGCGCCGTAAAAGCTCATGTTATCGGAAAAAGGTATCCTTTCGACGTGCTAACGGAAAGTTGTTGAACTTCGGCTGATCTTCCGAAATACACTTTTTCTGAAAACGCTGCTCAGTGAGTCACGCTAGTGCCCTGCAGTGAAGTTCAATGGATGGCTGAAGGAGCAATGCACAAAATTCATGTGCGTGCGCAGAAGGACGTGCGGGTGAAAACGTGCAAGACTGGATGCCTATACGTAAAGATTACAGAAAGAAAGGTTCCTAAATATGTCCGCAGGGGTTACGCCCTAATTTCTTAGACATGACTCATTGTCTAAAACCACAAAATATTCAGGTATTAAGACAAAATGACATTTTATTGCTGTGAAACTTCATAGCGGAGACAGACAGCATTTGCGCGATACTCAATACGTTTGGGAACAAAATTTTACTAATTAGCTTTTTCATTTCTTTGGGGACATGTAATTGCATATTGAAGGCAGCCAGTACTGAAAGCATACCGATTTGCCATAATTGTGCCTGGCACCAATTTCGAGAAATTGAATCTGCAATGAAGTGCGTTGCTGTTTCAGTTATTCTTTCTGCACAACCTGCAGAAAAATTCTGTAAATATCTCAGTTGGAACAGCAATGCATTTTATGGCTTGTTTGCTGCAAAATTCTGTAGATATTGACGTGAAATAAGTTGGCACGTGGTGACACTGGCCCCTTGAGGCGAGCACAACGAACTTCGTGGATGCGCGCGCGCTCTCCGAGGTCCAACCATTATTAAAGGCTGACGTGTTTTTTTGCCTATCTGTTGCTGGTCAACTATTCTAGCTGTACTAGCTGGGTGACAATATCTCAACTGGAACAGCAATGCATTTTATGGCATGTTCACAGTATGTGTTTTTGAGACTATTCTGTGGCAGAATGCTTCCAGCAACCGGATATGGAGTGCTGATTGACCAGCTCTGCCGTTAACCACGATTGTTTATTTACATGCTAATCAGTTTAACATTGACGCCATTCGTACTAATGATTATTATTGAAATTCTGTTGCGATTATAAAACTTGTTCCGCAGAAATCAACATTTCGTCTCAAATCATCTTTTTTTTAATATTCATGGACAGGGTTGTTAACAACGTATAAACCTTTGCCACCTTGCTATTTTACAGCGCAGGTCATTTACACAAGGCAGCTTGCAGGAATTAGTATAGAATGCACAATGCATCAAGACAGTTGTACCTTTTGAAATAAGCTGGCAAATAATTGGTAATTTTGGATTAAATGTGCAAAACGCAAAATAATTCATGAAATACACAGTATGTTGCTTTCGTATACTGGTGAATGCATTGTATAAAGCTTAGTACCGCAACATTTTTCTTTGCTGCGGACCATTTAAAAGTTTTTTGCAAAAAGTATCATGTCATCACATGATAATGAGATTTCTAATAATTATATTTTGCACAAGTGGGAAGCACATCTGAAAAGGCGGCACATTTCAGAATGAATACGCATTTCTGCATGCAACATTTCTTGTATCGAAAAAAATTATATAGGTATGAGACGGCAGCACCCACATTCTGGAAATGATGTGAGTAGCAGCTGTGAGAAGGAAAGCTGACACAAAACATTTAGTGAAAATGTCATGTTTACTTTATTTGCATATACAAAACAAGGTAACTCAAAGTTTTCCCTTCACAAGCAAAATTACATTTTGCCTTGGTCTGTTTTCTTCTCCGCGACCATGAAGCAGTAATGAAAAAACCGAGTACAGCGCTGCCTGGCATCACAAATTTCTACAGCATCACGAGGAATAGGGCAAAAAAAAAGAGAAATGTTGAAGGTTCGTGTACAATATGTTCAAATACAAATACATATATAAGTTTTAGACTTTCACGAGGAGGCCGATCTCATCACTGTTTCGAGCACAATCATGTCTCTTTGCTCTTAGTATGTCAGTTGCCAATTTTCAGATCTCATTGCTGTGTAGTGGAGCCTACAACGACAGAAAAGTAATCTTACAATCTCATAGTTACGTGTTAGCGTCGCCCTGCAAACAACAGCTATTAACATGTAATGAAAGAGACATAAATAAACCACAAACAGATGAAAAACTACCACAGAACAAATAATTAAACACGCCTAAGGTGAATATACTCTTCTGTCTAGGAAATGTCGGTAACAATAAAAAGATTAAAAAACTGAACGAAAATGAATTCTCAAGTCAGTGCGTACACCCCTTCAGTACAAGTACAAGAAACAACACCGCAATAATGTGACAGTTTAACAGTCAAAATGCAATATCAAGTTATTACAAACTGGATATCAGCACAAAACACCAGTTCCGTGCATGAGGTCAATGTTGTGCGTCCGCACAAAAGTGCAACATAAACTTGAGATTTAAGTATAACCAACACGGTGACTGATAGTGATAAAAAATATTAAAACAACAGTGTTTATTAAGCGAGCAAGTAGTTCACTTAAATAAAACTGAACAGTGCGAGCATGAGCAAAAATTGACGGTGAAATATACGACAGACGCACACCAGCAAATAAATAGTTGAACAGAAAGCATTGCTTACCTAGGTCACATTTATTGCTGTCTTCGGCATTCATTACAGCAATCACAACACAAACGATGCTCACCACTCTCAGGTAAGCGAAGAACCTTTACCATTGACCATCGGCAATGCGTCTCGTCGCAGCGGCCACGCCGCACGCCAAACATGTCCGTGCTCCACGCCGGGCGTCATGGCTTCTTTTCAGCGGCGCACGAGCCTTTAGGAGTCCTTTTGGTAACTGTACCACCATTCACGAGTGACTCAGACACACAACACTGCTTGGTAAGCGCACGCCACCAAATCGGAGAGCGTAAAAACGTGGGTAAAGCGATGAAACAAAGCGCGACACGACCGTTTCAAAAGACACCACCGGGCCATACTCTTCCCGGCATGCATCGCGAGAGCTACGCAATGCAGAGGAGATATGACGGCGCTCATGTGTGGCTGAAGCTAGCTGAAGCTGAAGCGCGTTTGATTACGCCCCGCATCTAGCGCAACTAAATATAATAATCAAACTACAGTTCCGTCAAAGTATCACAGGACCATATATATCAAGACGCTAATGTTCTAATGTTTCAGGATGTTGCTGTTCATTTGTATTTGTATGTTTTCTCCCTGCTTATTTGGCCGCCCGCCATTGTGAACCTCCCACCGTGAGCGCACGTTCATCTCTCTACGGAGACCTCACTGGAGCGGCTGTCACCCGCTTTCATGTGAATGTAGCGGCGTCTTTCTCGCGTGTTAGTGAGCGGGCAAAATTGGTGCGTGTCTGGCGTTCTCTAATGAACCAACATTTACTGTAATTTAGGAACCACTCCCTCTTATACATCAAAATACAAAAAAGAAAGAAAAGAAGAAAAAGAAAGCGCGGTGGCAAAACATTCAGTTGCAGTGTACAAGTAAGTCTGATTACGAAGCATCTTTCTCGCCGTGCAGATTAGTTATTCGGTCTGCTCGACGCTTTGATTCTGTCGGTCTTCGAGCTTTTACACTACTCTAGCATGCGCCCACGTGCGGCCTTCAGTGTGCGCCCGCTGTTAGTGGGTGTCGCGTTTCAGGAGAATATAAAACAAGCGCGAATATAAGGAGCATTCATACTCAAGGAAAAAAAAAGAATATTGGGTACAAATATATATTCAATCACCGTAATGCATCTGCTTTTAGGTTTTGTGCAGGTACACAAGTCTATGGTTTATGCCACAGCCTAAGATGGCTGTATCGGTAGCGGGGGGCTTTCCATCACATTGAAACGCGTAGTGATAATTCATGCCACACCATCATTTGCCACAATATTCTCCGATGTATGTTCACTGTTTCTGTGGCTTCCTTTTAGATTATAATGGCACGTATGCAGTAGAGATCAGTGACGAATGAATTGCTGCTGTCTCTCTTGAGCATACGCTCGTGCAAGATTTAATTTTTTTTTACATTGCGAAACCGAAGAACCCTACTGGTATCAATAAAATATTAATTTAGTCCAACCAGCCTCATTGCCTCGGGCGCACAACATATCGTATAGGTTAGTCCCGGCTAAAAACACCACATCAGGATCGCAATACGACACAATAATAAGTAAACTTCCAATCCATACTGTAGGTCCCCTAAGCCACGAATGCCAACTCGTTTAGAGGTTACAATCTAAAGGTTACAAGACATTTGGCGTTGCAGTAACCTTTAAAATATACGCTCCGGCACATGTAACCTCTAGCCATGACGGAAATTCACGAAAACACAAAGATCAATTTTTTTTAGTCACCGAGTAACCTTTATGTTATAAGTTACTCGCAATTATAGGTTAACATAAACGTTACCGTGCTAAGAGTGTACGTTGCTCTTCGGGGGTACTAACTATACGTGGTCTTCCCATAGCACTGTCACAACACAAATAAGTTGCTAGATGGTTTCTTTTTTTTACACACAAAAATGCAGTTACGTCATTCCTGGCTTCGTATGCTACAGCTGCTGCTTCCCGGTAACTGCAGCTGATGCAAAGGCATTCTTTACAGGGAAACGTTTGCGACGAACGCAATGCGCGAAGGCGAGCTTTCTCATTCTTTTATTTTCTTTCCCCCGAAGGGCACCGCGCCGCAGATGCGCGGAGGCGAGCGCCATCTGGCTGTGCTGCAAGGAACCCAGCGGTGCACGCGGAGCGCCTCCCACTGATTGGTTGAGTGTTTACCAACTGACACGACGTACGCATTGGGAGGTAGACTTATACAGCTTCAATATAAAATTTTAAGTTGAGGCAATTTCAGATTCGAGCTCTTCAATGTCAAGCAAGCACGTGCTAGGGTAGGAAAGCGCACGTCTCTTCCTATAGCCCAGCCACAGGTAGACATAATTGTTCACGTGGCTGAGCCCACAACGTTCCCACGTGCCGTACCTTCAAGCTAATCTGCGGCAGGTGCAAGTGTTACTGGGAGCCAAGATGACTGCTCATTTCATGGGCGCCGTCTTAGCATGCGCCTTGTGTTGGAGGTCACGCAATCTCAGGCTTTGGAAGTGCAGTGAAGCGAGAAAAACACGAAGCGTTCTGTCCCCGAGGCTGGCGCTATTCATCAGACAAGCATCGTAACAGCCAGTGCTTGCGGTCATCTAAGAAGATCTGTTCGTGTTTACCTCTGCTCCTGTGATACCATGATGGCTGATGTATGTAGTGAGCGAATGTTTACAGCTACTTATAACGTTATTAAAACTACCAACCTTACCTTGTGTAACAGTGTGTGGCCCTGTACATTGCTATTGACAATGTCTTTCAGCCGAAATTATACCTTTTGAAAGTGTTAGCATTTCATGGCACCTTGCTTAATTTTGTGTCGTCAGCATTGACATTGGCCTTGGTCTTGGCCTAGCAGTTTGCAGAGGAGAGTGTGCGTGCCAGGCGGTCCTTCTATTTGTGGTAGCGCAGGCGGCGTAACATGCGCTGCACTACCGGGAGAGGGAAGTTGCGTCATGGTTCCTTACAAAACCACCCCGAGATGGTGATGACCTCCGCGCAAAACAGGCGGTGGAAGACACTGGGCTTCTACAATTTTGCAGTTCGCTATGCGCAGTCTAATAGGCCCAGCCAGCACACCTTCGTTTTTCTCAAATTGCTCCGCTTACGGCACGTTAAACTTCCACCGCGCGTTCACTTTTCTCGGGCGGGACGTGTATGGGTACCCGTGGCAAGCCAACTAGCCACACTGGAGGTAACCTCCTCAAGTCAAGCCAACGCTGCCATATTGTGGTTGGCAGAACGCTCGGTGGCCGTTGGATTTTGTGCAGCGACGGCAGTGCGCGGTGATCTTACCTGGAAAAAAAGTGCCTATACAGCACCTTCGTATGCAGGCAGCCCGATTGCAGCGACTTGGTTAAATCCTGCATGTTGAATGAACAATGCTCGCGACCCTCAGATTTATGTTGGCCCACCCCCAAATTTCCATTTTGCCCATGTCCAAATTTCAAGCTTCATCATCATCATCATCATCAGCCTATATTTATGTCCACTGCAGGACGAAGGCCTCTCCCTGCGATCTCCAATTACCCCTGTCTTGCGCTAGCGTATTCCAACTTGCGCCTGCGAATTTTCTAACCTCATCATCCCACCTGACTTTCTGCCGTCCTCGACTGCGCTTCCCTTCTCTTGGTATCCATTCTGTAACCCTAATGGTCCACCGGTTATCCATCCTACGCATTACATGGCCTGCCCAGCTCCATTTCTTCCGCTTAATGTCAACTAGAATATCGTCTACCCCCGTTTGTTCTCTGATCCACACCGCTCTCTTCCTGTCTCTTAACGTTACTCCTAAGATTTTTCGTTCCATTGCTCTTTGTGCGGTCCTTAACTTGTTCTCGAGCTTCTTTGTTAACCTCCAAGTTTCTGCCCCGTATGTTAGCACCGGTAGAATGCAATGATTGTACACTTTTCTTTTCAACGACAGTGGTAAGCTCCCAGTCAGGATTTGGCAATGCCTGCCGTATGCACTCCAACCTAATTTTATTCTTCTGTAAATTTCTTTCTCATGATCAGGGTCCCCTGTGAGTAATTGACCTAGATAAACATATTCCTTTACAGATTCTAGAGGCTGACTGGCGATCCTGAATTCTTGTTCCCTTGCCAGGCTATTGAACATTATTTTTGTCTTCTGCATATTCATCTTCAACCCAATTCTTGCACTTTCTCGATGAAGGTCCTCAATCATTTGTTGTAATTCCTCTCCATTGTTGCTCAATAGGACAATGTCATCTGCAAACCGAAGATTGCTGAGATATTCGCCATCGATCCTCACTCCTAATCCTTCCCAGTCTAAGAGCTTGAATACTTCTTCTAAGCATGCAGTGAATAGCATTGGAGAAATTGTGTCTCCTTGCCTGACCCCTTTCTTGATAGGTATCTTTCTGCTTTTCTTGTGGAGAACCAAGGTAGCTGTGGAATCATTGTAGATATTTGCCAAGATATTCACGTATGCCTCCTCCACTCCTTGATTACGCAATGCCTCTATGACTGCTGATATCTCTACTGAATCGAATGCCTTTTCATAATCTATGAAAGCCATATAGAGAGGTTGATTGTACTCCGCAGATTTCTCGATTACCTGATTGATGGCATGGATATGGAATTTCAAGCTTACCTACACCTAAATTTTAAGTTCGCCCACCCCCATTTAAAGTTGGACCACGTTCCATTGTCAAGTTGGCCCACCTGCAAATTTCAGTTGACCTTCTCCCAAGCTTTATGTAGGCTTCCCCCAAATTTGAAGTTGGACATACCCAATATTCAGTTAGCCCACGCACCAAATTTCAAGTTGACCCATCTGCAACATTCAGTTAGCGAAGCCCCAAATTTACAGTTGGCCCACCCTGTTATTTTAGTTAACCAATCCAAAATTTCGAATTGGCCCATCCGACATTCCAAGTTGGTCAGTCCCCAAATTTCAGTTTGCCTACCCCTAAATTTCAAGTTGGCCCATTCCCAACATTCATTTAGCCCAGCCCCGAATTTCAAGTTGCCCACCCCCAAACTTCAGTTTAGGTAATGGTGATCATTTGCGTGAAAGAACGACAGCGATAGTGCACGGTATCCTACGTGGTCGGTTTCCTGCCCACCACACGATAGCCGCCGGCGGCTTCTATTACAGCAATTTTTTATGCAATAGCAATTATTGGACATTTCAAGCGCATTTCTACCGTGGTCGTTGACATGGACGTGGTCGTGGACGTCGCTGTGAAGTTCCTTATAAAGTCCAAACAGTAACATCGTTGCTGCGCAAGGCGGGCGGGCTTCTTCCGTCACGCGCGAGGCACGGGGAGGGGGGGGGGGGGGGGGCGTATTACTCCTAGAAGGTGACCTGCGACCTGGAAAAGAGCACACCCGCGCGGGCCTCATCTTCAAAGCGATCTGCGATATGGACAGAGTGCAACTAGTGTCAGTAGCTTCGTATGCACTGTGCTTTCGACGTTTAGTTCGCGTTAAAGCGAAAGACCAGTACGCAGGTCAATTCGCTCGCTGCTACTGCCGCGCCTCCTCACTCGAGCGTTTTGACAGCGAGCTTCCGCGGTCATCGAGCGAGATGTGTTCATTCTTACCTGTCCACGCATTACACCATGTTTGTTAAGTTAGTAATCGAATGTTTACATGGTTGTACGGCTCATAAAACTACTATCCGTACTTCGTATAGTTGTCTACGAATTTGCTATCTCAGTCGATGCTTCGCCCGAACTGCGACATTTTCTTATATCCTCCTAGAACATTACGAATTACAACTTTCCGAGCCTACGTCACTTCGAGTCCGTCACGTGATGTTCCGGTAGACACGGGAGTGTTTGGCGGGAAAAATGCGTGCTGAACTCACATCAGCATGCGTTCACAGCTTCGTGTATCGCGGGTGTTCATTCGTTGTTTATGCGTTATACGCGTCCACCGAGCAGGTTGTTGCGTGGCTGGGTTGGGAAATTGCAGGAAAAATATGAATTGACAGTTTTGTTCATCAAGGGACGAGAAGCGGCGAGAAATTCGGGGGCTGGGAATGCACCACGACAAATGACAGCCGTCAGACGCGACAGAATCTGCAGAGTTCTATTGCAATTTTCTCCAAAACTAATCTAAGCGGCTGTGTCTTGGCTGTGTCTAGCTAATTTGATGCTATATAATTTTAATTTAGAGTACGAACACACAAGGCAAACGAAGGGAGAAATGCGGTCATAGTCGCGTTTACGTGAAAAAAACAGCATATGACCCCTAGCCAGCCTCACATATTCTACTATATTAGTACGAACCATGTGAGCAACGGTTTCCTATTTACTGTAGCGAACAAACATTTAAACCTCCGGCCCCATCGACTGATGCCCTTATCATACGGGCAATTTCGATTACGGCCGAAGTAGATTCGAATAGAGTACTGCTTCACCAAAATTTACAATCACACCTTTGATCGAACCTATTCAATTGAATCGAAATTCAGCTTCTTGAGCAATTTAGTTAGCAATTTAGTAGACAGTTATATCAACTGAGGATAATAGTTTTATTGGCTCTTTAAACTTGTCAACATATATTTGCTTAATAACTAAATTAACAATCACGGTGTCGCGCGCACACAGGTAAACTTGAACACATATCACACGATGACCGCGGAAACTCGCTGCCAAAATGCTAGAGCGAGGAAGCGCACCCGTAACAGCGAGCGTATTGACCTCCGTGCTGCGTCTCCCTTCAACGCGAAGTAAACGTTGAAAGCATCGCGCATACGGAGCTATCCGCACTCGGCGCACCTTGTCCATATCGCAGATCGCTGTGAAGATGAGGCCCGGCGGGCGCGCACTTTGTCCAAATGGCAGATCGCTTTCAAGATACGGCGCCCACGCGTCCGTGCCGTAAGCAGCAGCCGCCGGCGTAGACCGCCGTCCCTTCTCTCTCCCAGTCCTCCCCCTGTGCCTCTCGCGCAAAAGAAGACGGCGCGCTTCCTCCCTCATGCGCCCGAGATTGAGCCGTCATCGTCGGCTAACCCTCCCAAGCTTACATACACTCGCACATACAGGGTACGGCGCGTGGCGCCAATATTATCGTGCTCGGACTTTACACGGAACATCACGGTGACGGCGACTACAACGGGAGAAATGCGCCCGGAGTGTTCCATACAATTCCTATCACAATAAAAGTTCTTACATACGCAGGTGATATAGCGTATATGATTACCAACAGTGTCAATGTTCTATCTGTGCGGGCTGCTGACGAAATCAACCACTTCCAGTCATTCAGCTCTGCCATGAACATGAGTGTTAAAAATGTTCCAAAACCCAGGGAGACTCATACTTGCAACGCCTTTGCATTTGCTTTACACAATAACTGTGTAAAAAGCAAAACAGCGATGTTTCGCCACCTAGTTTGGTGGCGTCGTGAGTATACAAATGGACCAATGCGGCGAATACTACCGATTTGTCAACGAAGCAGGCGCAAACATCCACAAGTGTGCCACCCTTAGAATGACAGGCCGATGAAGGAAAATGGAATAAACCATGATTCTCCAAATTTTGTCGCACATCTTCACTAATCAATTCAACGTTCCCAGATTATTAAAGTCAAACATGCGCCCTTTTGTCAAGCTATGATCAACCAGTTCCGTATTTGCAAGTGTGTCATGCCTTTTCTTCGCTACGTCATTAATGTATTCGTTGAGACGTGTACCTTGTCGCCGCCGAGTGTCGTCAATGTAAATAGGATTACTGTCGACCTTGTAGCCGACACCACTTTGTTTGTCCGGTGATAGGCGGCTCACTCGCTTTGGGAAGATGTTTGCCAGCGTATCATCATCAGCAGCAGCACCAGCAGCCTATTATGGGCACCGTGCACTGTTCAGATGGCGCTAGGACGTTTCATGTTTCGCCACGGTATTGCCGACGCCGGCCGCTAGAGAGGCGATGAAAATGATGCACCATTTCGAACGACAACGGCTTCCTTATCGTCGCTCGTTAGAGAGGTATGCCCTGCGCTTTGACGATATCAAGCTCACAATTGTTCCCGCTGCTCATATCGATTGCGAACGCATTCTATCATATGCACAGCATGCGCACTTTGATGTTTTCACAACTCGGACAGTCTTCTTTCGTGATAAGCGATCGGAAGTATCACGGCAAATGTATACAGCGTCTCTCCACTTTTGCTGGTTTTGACACTGGCCGTCCCAAAGCTTCACTTGTAGTGGCGCATAGATCGCGCGCAAACTGCAATGCACGGTGCCTATTATGTCCACTGAAGGACAAGGCCTCTGACAGCGATCTGCAATTGCCCTCTCTAGAGCTAGCTGATTTCAACTTGCACCTGAAAATTTTTAAATTTCAGAACCCCACCTAATTTTCTGCCGTCGTCGACTGCCCTTCGCTTCCCTTGACACCAATTATGTAACCCTATTTGTACACCGGTTAACTGACCAGCGAATCGTCTGGCCAGCTACTTCTTTTTCTCTTAAATCAACTAGAATATCGACGACCCGCATTTGCTCTCTGATCCGCACCGCTCTCTTCCTGCCTCTTAACGTTACGTTTGACATATTTCCTTTGGTTGCTCTTTGCGCTGCCCATAACGTGTTGTTGAACTTTTTTCTGAATCTTCAAGTAACTCCCCTATTTGTCTGCACCGGTACACAGCAACGACTGCACATCATTGTTTTCAACGACAGTGATAGGCTCCCAGTGCAAATTTTATAATGATTGTCCCCCCATTTTTTTTTTCAGCTGCAAATTTTCTTTTCATGATCAGGGTGCCCTGTGAGTAATTGCCCTAGATAAATGTGTTCCTGCACAAACTCTAGAGGCTCACGGGCGTTTATGAATACTTTTCCCTTGCCAACCTAACTTTTGTCTTCTGTGGAATAATCTTCAACCCTACTCTTACACCCATCGGGGTAGCTCAGTCAGCTATGGTGTTGCTCTGCTGAACACGAGGTCACAGGATCGAATCCCGGCCGCAGCGGCCGCATTTCGATGAAGGCGAAATGCAAAAACGCCCGTGTGCTTTCGATGTAGGTCACGTTAAAGAAGCCCAGGTGGTCAAAATTAACCCGGAGTTCTCCAATACGGCGTGCCTCATAATCAGAACTGGTTTTACCACTTAAACCCCAGAAAGAAGAAGAAGAACCCTACTTTTACACTTTCTCGGTTAAAGTCCCCAATCATTTGTTGAAATTCATCCACCGTGTCGCGGAACAGGTCAAAGTCATTTTCGACCCAAAGGTTGGTCAGATGTTCGCCATTGATCCGCCATCCTATGCTTTCCCAGTTTAATAGCTTGGATACTTCTAAGCATGCAGTGAATAGCATTGCAGAGATTGGGCGCTTTGACTGACACCTTTATTCATAGGTAATGTTCTACCTTTTTTGGTGGAGAACTTAGGTAGCGTTGGAATCTTCACAGATATTTCCCAATATATTCATGTATGCCCTCTGTACTCCTTCATTATGCAATGCCTCCATGTCTCCTGGTATCTCTACCTAATGAAGTGTGTTCTCATCATTTATGAAACCCATATAAAGGAGTTGATTGTACTCAACAGAATTCTCCATTACCTGATTGATGTCATCAATTGTGGAATATCCCTTTCTGAAGCCAGCCTGTTCTCTGGGTTCATTTAAGTAAAGTGTCCCCCTGATTTATTTGGAAATTCGTGAATATTTTATACTTTACTGAAAGCAAGTTCATCGGCCTACCACTCTTCAGTTCATTAGCATCTGACATCTTATGGATTAGTATACTGTTGACATTCTTCCAGCTTTCTGGTAAACTTCAAGCGAAGCATTGCGTCTAAAGGTCCGCAAGCTTTTGAAGCGTAATATCTCATCTATATTTGAATAAATCGACTGTTATTCCATCTTCTCCTGTCGCTTTTTCATGGGACAAGTCTTGCAAGGCCCAACTGACTTCGTAGCTAGTTATAGAAGGAGCCCCGGTATCTTAGTCATCACTACTTCGAATGAAGGTTGCGTGGCTGTTCTGGCTAGTGTACAAGTGATTGTAGAATTTTTCTGATGCTATAACGATATCTTGAAAATTGGTGATCATATTACCACGCGTATTTTCCACTGTATACAATTTCTTCCTTCCTATTAAAAGTTTTTTTTTTATGACGCGGTCATTTTTGCAGCTTCCTTTGCCTTTCGGCCGTTTTAATTTTAAACATTGCTTACTTTCTTCTTGTTTATCACATTTGACAGTTCAGCGAATTCTATCTGACCTCAGTTAGATATTGTCATCTTTTGTCGTTTATTTATTAGGTCATTTGTTAGTTGGGACATTTTGCCTACAGGTTGTCAGTCTTGCCTACCAGTTCAATTGCTGATTTTACAATCAGCCGAGTTATGATTTAATTCGATTACCTCGTTGTTATCTTCAACTGCCTCTTCTAAAGAGGCATACTTTTCTTGTGAGCACCAGCCTGAATTCGTTTGCTTTTGCACTTACTGCGTCTAGATTGCCCTGTTTCTTCTTCAGTAATTTTGCCATTTTTTTCTTCCAGTTCGGAGCAATCCTTGACTTCACGGTATTATCAGTGCCCTTTACCCTACCAACACTTTTTTCATCCTGCTTTGTGGTAGGTTCGGCAGGGAGTATGAAAAATATTTCATTCTTCTTTCTCCATTAGAGATTTTCGATGTTCACTTCCTGTTCCACGAATTATACCAACATCTCTTCGATTTCTCGAATTGATGCCATAGTTGCGAATTGCTGTTCCCCAGTCTGCTTTTCGCACTTTTGCATGTTATTAGCCCTTCAGTGCAGTATACCGAGTTTGCACCTTTCTCATTGCTAATTCAACATCTTCATACAACTGCTTTATTTCTTCATAGTCGTGACTGTCAGGGGAGCGTACCGTTTTAATACTTGTATTCTATACCTGTTATTTAGCTTTATTACGACGAGAGCCACCCTTTTATTAATGCTGCAGAATTTATCAAGTTTGCCAGCTATGTCCTTGCGAATGAAAAATCCTACCCCGTATTCTCCCTTATCTGAAAGACATCAGTAGCAGAGTACGACGCCGTTAGTCAGCACTGTATATGTCTCACCGGTTCTTATAACCCCCCTAAGGCTAATACTATCCCAGGCAATACCGACCATTCCTCAAAGAGCCCCTGGCGAGCTAGCCACATTTGAGAGTTTTTGCATGTTAAACGTTGCCACGTTCGGTTTCCAGGGACGGCCTGTCCAGATCCAGAGATTCTTAGCACCCTATACCGCGTCACCGGTCCGACGGCCACCTTGGCCAGGTGCTCCACAGCCGCTGGGAACTGAGGCCCATGGTTTAATTGCAATAGTCATAAGGGAGGCGGTGGCGTAGTACGGCACTATATGGTGGCCAATTCCTGTTCTATGGATACATGGGCTTAAATACAGGTGTAATGACCAATTGCCGCAAAGCCCAGCACACTCCATCAGATACACCGCGAACATATGGTATGTATACAAAAGAAGATGGCCTTCCGGCTGCGCTGTCACGAATTATTTGCATGCTTTGTCGCGTAACCTAGACAAATTGCTCATAGTAATTCCACCTATTGCAAAAAGCGCGAACATTTGTTGCTTCTTGAAAACGTAAGAGCTGAATGGACGATAGGGCGGCGCACCGAAAGATAAATGTACACAACACGGCATGATTGTGCTCTGCAGAGTGGAGCGATTCGTAACTTAGCAGACTCCCGCAATCACCGGCGTTGCGGTAGACTACTGTCTCTGACGAACCCCGTTTGTGCTGAAGTATTAGCACATCTAAAAAGGCCTAACTGCCACTGCCTGCTCCCTGGCACGCAAACTGAACATCAGGTTGGACGAAAATTGCACCAGGTGCATGACGCGTGCCCAGTTTTTGTTTGCACGATGTTAAAAGCGTCGTCTACCTGGCGACAATACACTCTCAAAGGAAGAGTCAAAGACGTCACCACGGACATTCCTGCAGGCTCCAATGACAGATCAGCCACAGTTCCTGATACAGGACTGACCAGCGGGCAATCTTCCCTCCGTTGGCATGCTGCTCCAGCAAATATACACTAGGTCCGCTTCAAACAGAGTCTAAGCAAAATAATGATGTCGTGAACATGCCGAGAAGTGCGGTTTTTAAACCTACAGATGATTCATCCTGCAGCTGCTGCTTGGTTTTATCTGTAGCCAACGTGATCTGCCCATTTGTGAACAAAGACACGACCTCAAAAGACCCTATAACCTCCTCGAGCTTAAGCTTTGCCGTAATTGTATTTACGTAAGCGCAAAAAGAATAATTTTCGTAAACGCGTTTCCTTTGGCAAGTGACCTCAATACGTCTTCCAGAAACTCCGACAAGCTGTACGGCGGCGATCCAAAAAAGGCAATTTAGGGCGCAGGGGACAACAGCCCTTGTTTACTTTTGGTAGCCCATATGCAATCGGCATAGCTCCGTCAGACGAATAGAGGTGGTGGTATAGCTGCTGGTTGACACTGGCAAACACGTTTCCGAAGCCGCTCGCAGCCGGACGAACAAAGCGGTCTTGTCAACAATTTGACAACTCATACTGCGACGTCAGCTGCATTGGTGAAACTGAGATGCATTGTGGTACCCGTCTGAACGAACGAATGAAGGACTTCGCGAAAGCAACGAAGGACAGAAGTCCTCAGCCTAAACTGACCGACCTTTGCTTGACGATGGGACACGTGCTTAGTTTCAGTAATGTTGGCGCCGAAGCAGCAATAGGGCCCCGAGAACATTTGTCGAATCATGTATCCATTGTGATTGGTCAGCCTGCAATTCTCACCGTGGCCAACTACTGCATGTTCACGGCTGCTTTGTATATAACGAAGGCGTATTCACTCTTTTAGCGATTGGTTTACTTTCGATGCCAGCTACTAGGCGGCGGAACATGCATGTTTTTTCTTGTTTTTTTGTGTGTTTAAACCGTTTCTAGTAAGACCTGCGCAAAGATGTTGAGAAGTGCCAGAGCGTTTGGAATTTCACTCTTACGGAAATGGACACGCCGTCGGAAATGCAGTACCCGCATAGCAATTATGCCACTCGGGGACGTGGAAGTAGTTGCAGTAATTAACTGAGCACGCGTTACGTAATCGGTTTTGCAAAAATTTACGTTATTCATTACTGCAAGCTGCAAGTATTGTTTTACAAAACATGGCTTGGTGTTTCCTCCTTAGCTGGTCATTGGATATTCTTTGCAATGGTCCAAGTAATAGTGCCAAGTACTTTGGGCATTAGCGTATTACAAGGCCCCTTTCGCACCCTCGCCTATATAAAAGTAGTTGTAACGAATACTTACTATCCAGGGCATTTGCGACCTGCTTATAGGCCTACCATGGTGAATCCTCCCAAAAAATTCGTACAATCCACAACCTGCAGATATTTCCACACGTTTATTTTATCGATTTAGCATCACTTACCCAGAAACTTCACCTAAAAAGATATAGCAAGAGTGGACACACACACACGTGTACATATATGCATGTATATATATATATATATATATATGGTATTATGATATGCATATATATAATATATATATATGGTATTATGAAAACTTTGTTGAAGAGCTCACCGATGTCATTGCTTATGTTCAAAGCAAATTTAATGCACAGGTTATATTGCCTGGAGATTTTAACTACCCTGGTATCAGTTGGTTATCTTTACCGCCAAGTAATACTGGTAAAACTCGGGAGTGCACCTATTTCATTTACATGTTATCATTCTTTGAAATGACGCAATTGATCTATACGCCAACACGTGGTGACGTGATCCTTGATTTATTGATGACAACGCATCCCGATCAAGCTACTGCAAACGTCCTGGAACAGATAAGTGACCACACAGTGATTCGCTGTCTGATTAAAACGAAAATCAATAAACAACAATCCCATACTAAGGAAATACACGACTTTTCTAAAGCTGATTTTGATAAGGTACAAAACGAAACGGAGAAGTTGTATCAGAGTTTTTGTTAACATATGAAGATCATTCAGTTCATGAAACTTGGGCATTGTTTCGAAATCATCGGAAAAGGCTGACGGAAACATACGTTCCAAAAAGGGTGATCACCGATATTAAAGAAAAACAGTGGTTTACCAGAGATTTCAAACGCTGCCTGAATAAGAAAAAACGCCTGTACGCTAAAGCAACTCGCACCAACGCAGAAAACGATTGGAACGGATAATTTAACATGGCGAATACTTGCAAGCAGAAAATTAAGGATGCCAAAGACAAGCTCTTTGATACGGACATGCCAAATTTCCTGAAAAATATCCCAAAGAAATTTTCGAAGGTGATATCCCCTGAGCCTTCGAAGGAATTACCTCCTCTGTTCATCAGATGGTTCTCCCTTCAGTGCAACTGATTTGTCGCATGCCTTTAATTCATATTTTTGCTGCGTTTTTGTGAAAGAAAAGCCCCTTAATATTGACGGGATGAGCAATAATAGTGCACCTGATTGTGATGCCTCTCCAATGCTTCGTATAACTATAACATCGAATGGAGTTGAAAAAGCTATCGAACGTTTGCCATCATACTCAAGTCCTGGTCCCGATGGTATTAGCGCAAAATTACTGAAACTTACTAAGCATTACTCGGCACTTACACTTGCGCTTGTCTTTCAAAAATCGTTAGATAGGACTCAAATCCCTGATGAATGGAAACTTGCTCACGTGGTGCCGATATTTAAAACGGGCGATAAGAATGAAATGACAAATTATCGTCCGATATCTTTGACATCTGTCACTTGCAAGCTGTTAAAACATATTCTGTCATCTCAAATTATGGAATATATGGTCGACAACAAAATTCTATTTCAAACCAACATGGCTTTCAACGGGGACGCTCTTGTGAGACGCAACTTTTCGAACTACTACTGAAATTCACACTAACCTGCATGAACTAATACAAACTGATGCAGTCTTTATTGACTTTGAAAAAGCCTTCGACAGGGTTGGCTGCAAACGTTTGATATATAAAATGAGTCTTCTTCAAATAGAAAATAAAGCCACTGACTGGGTTCAAGAGTATTTATGTGAGAGGCACCAAGCGGTAGTGGTTGAAAACGTTGTGTCAGACTTCGAGCCTGTCACGTTTGGTGTTCCCCATGGCTCAGTATTGGGGCCAACGTTGTTCTTAATGTTTATCAACGATATTCACATTGGTATTATTAAAAAATTCGTCTATTTCCTGATGATTGTGTTATTATCATGTTGTTACTGACCATGGCAATTGTGAAGAATTAGATAATGACTTGCGGAAATTAAGTGAGTGGTGCCGTGATTGGCAGATGAATATTAATACTAAGAAAACAAAACTAATGTGCTTTACTACTTCTAATAACTTTGTCTCGCACACTTATACAATAAATAATGAGGCTATTCAACCAGTTGAGTCATTTAAGTATTAGGTGTTCATTTAACTTTTAATCTGACCTGGAACACACATATTGACTGGTTAATTGGAAAATCAAATCGAACTCTTGGCTTTCTACGATGCACACTTCGCCAAGCTAATAAGGACACAAAACTTCTTGCCTACAACTCAATAGTTCGATCCAAACTTGAGTATTGTTCAGTTATTAGGAACCCTCATCAAGCATACCTCACGAAGAGGCAAGAATCATTAGAAAACAAAGCTGCTAGGTTCATCGTGTCGGATTACACTTGCTATTCAAGTGCATCTAAAATCGACAGCCTTGCAACACTAGAAAGAAGAATGAAGGCATCAGGTTTGATATTCATTCATAAGATATATCACAACCCTACTACTTACACTACCGCTATAGTAACAACACCGGTTGCAACGTTTCCACGCTTGGAACACTATTTTAAAGTTCGTCAACCATTCGCCCGCACCGACCTACTTCGTTTTTCCTTTCTGCATTTGGCAATCCAGGAGTGGAATCAGTTGCCGAGATCACTAGCTGAAGAAGAAAATGCAGATAAATTTTCAGAAGCACTAAATCAATTCTTATCGCTTACCAAAAGCCATGGACATAGCCACAAAGATGTTCGGTAGTTTTGACACGTGCGAATGGCATGTCTTATAACTTTCATTATGGTGTTTTTCAGTTATTTTGTCATGATGTATCAAATAAATCATCGCACGCTTCAATATTGAAATTGCTGTATTGCTTTCTGTAAATATTTCTTCTCTTTTTCGTTTGCATATTCCCACCTTAGTGAATGAATTCTGTTATACTTTATTATGCAAGAGCGTTTATGCAAGTGTTATTTGAGCACCACTATATTCTTTGTTGTGTGCATCTAACTTTTAGTGTTCATTGTACTAAAAATGTCTCCCCCCCCCCCTATGTAATGCCCGGTGGGCCTTTAGGGTAAATAAAATGAAAAAAATGAAAAAAAATACCGAAGACCCATGGGCCACCATCTTTAACACCGCCGTAATTTTGGCGGCTCGGTGGAACGTTGTGGCCCGTCATTGTACTCTCGCTCGCCGCGAAGAAGGCACTCGTCAATTTGCGCTATCTACCCGGAGCACCAAGTGGAGGTCCCGCCAGCAGCTCGTCCCTCGGGACATTACGGGGGTAGTTCTTCCAGTCGGCGATGGCGTGCTCCTATAGGGGAAACAAGTCGCCGGTCATCTCCTTCAACAGCTACATATCTACGCTTTTGCTCACGCAGTACGTGAGCCAAATGATTTGCCGCCTGGAGAGGTGGTCATTCGGACGGCCGAGGCGGTCCGTGTTGGCGAAATAACTTCCTTCGCCTCTCTGCCCGTGCAGTGCAGCGGTACCGTGTAACTGCGAAAACTGATTTCGGCACCTGTTGCACCGGAAGGCAGCCCGGCGTCCAAGGTGAGCCTTCCAATTTAATGTGACCACTCCGCCTGCGCAGGTTGGTTTATCCGGGTTGAACCCCAGGTGCTCTCAGGTGCCCCAGTACTCCGATGACGACGCCGGACCTGGCCTGGGGCTGGGGCGCGGTTGACGAGCAGCGCTTGAAACAGGAGAGAGCCGAAGCGATCGCACGAGCTTTGCCTCCGCAGCCTAGTCACACCACTCTGTGCTGGAAAAGCATAATATGCCCGCCATGCCGTCTCTGCAGACGAGGGCGTTCGCCTAACTCGTCACACAGCCGGCGCACTGACGTTTTGGAAAGGCAAAAACGACGCTGAAACTGTAGGTCGGTCATGTAGGTGAACGGGTCCAGACGGTCATATTGACGCTTACCGCCGCTGGATGCGATGACACAGGCTGCTGCTGCCACCGCCATGCTCCCGAGTTCAACTCGTGGGGGGTTTCGCGATGTACGAGTTTGGCACGAGTTCGCCTGTTAATCAAAACCATAGGTCACGCCTCGAACGACGCATGTAACTCTTGTGCGCGCCCACCACGGTTGCGCCACGCCCAACTTATTTTTCGGCAACAGCGACGTGGTGCGGAACTGAGAGGCATTAACAATCTTTACCAGCGAAATAAAACGCGCACAACGCACTGTCATCGGTGATGTACTCAGTACCACTGCCAAAAAAAAAAAGAAAGCGTCGACATTCGCTGGCTTATGCATATATCTTCTTAGGCTATGATGGCCCCACAACACGGTTCATTGCCTGCATTGTGGCGACGTAGCGCACAGCAAATAATTATCGGCACGTCACTGTAGCTGCTTGCAAGGCGTCGATTCGCCGTGGTGGATGACGATCCTGAGCAGTGCGTAGTGTTTTCCAACGACAACGTATCGCAGCTGTCATTTGAGATGGCTGCTCTGCCAATGATGCAGCGTAAACACGGTCAGCGGTCAGCGCAAACGCACCCAGTGCGATGGCATTTCTTCATCACAAGCACGGCACACTAAACAATTACAACACCTTCCTGCGTTCGAAGTCTAATTTCCTAACTGCACACAAGAGCCCTCACCCCCCAAAATGCGGTTGCTCCGCTGTCGTTACGATATCCATCAGCGATCGCTGTTAGCTCAACAGCAGAGGCAATGGGCAAGCACATTGGAGTGAACAACACACTCAAATTCTGCGTACATGCGCACGGAGGCAGCTTCACTGCGCAAGCGGTGACAAGCGACGAATTGTGTCGCTGGGCAGCATGCTCTTGTTCGCAATGCATCGCGGAGACTTCGCACACGCAGATAAACTGGTGCATTTTCACTGTGCTGCGTCACTACGGACCCTAGAATGCCGCACAGCCATTTTGCAGCGACAGCCGTTGCTCCCGTCTCTATGGCTAGACCGTCGTTTCAGATGGTAAAGCGGCGGCCTTAATAGACGCCTCAGTGAAGCACATGCGGTGAACAGCCATGCCGCAGCGCTTGCGTTGTCATTCCCCTAATAGACAGGGAATGGGCAGATCATTGTCATGACTAACTTTATCGAGCATTTATCGAGTCATGACTAACTTTATCGAGCAGCGCCCCTGGCTACTGCTCACCGCATGAACTCCCTCGTGCTTGCGACCCTCTAGAATGTATTCGCTTTTAAGCTTTCGCCTCACTGTCGCCACTCGCGGCATCGAAGTGCAAAATTTAATAATTCACTCGATGTCCGTTTTTCATCACAAACTTAAAGCATTCAAAACAAAAAACCAATACTTGAAGAAGTAACATATTCGTTAATTTATTTGTTGTATTTCAATGTATTCGATTGAGGGAAGTGTAGGTGCAAGAATGCACCGCATGTGCCCTGTTCGCATTCGACGGAGGATAGAATGCTAGTGCCCGAAAGAAAAGGCACGCCCTAGACGCGCCCGAGAAAGGCGGGGCAAGCGGCTCACGGCAAGTGTGCAGATTGACAGCGGGACAGTGACGGTATTGCTAAATTGCGATAATACGTTGATAGCAATACGCGGCGCTCGCGCGTTTTGTTGCGCAGTCCTCTGTGCTTGAAGCACGGAAGCACTGCGCCGCGCAGAGTGCGCTCATGTTGTCATACGCGGCTTTATCTCGACATTTCTTTTTGCCTGATATTATTGAACGTTCCTTGCTATCTTCGTTCACTGACTGCCATCGAGCAAACTCGGGTGAAACTCGTGCGAACGAGAAACTCGGCGCAACCTGCATAGCACCCCTGGAGCCGATAACCGAGACGAGTTCTGGGACCCCAAACTGTAAAGTTGTCATCGACCAGGTGCAACCTACTAATTGCTGCGATGAGCCTACGTTGACCGAATTCGTGGGAACAGCGTCGTCCCCTGTTTCACGTGAGATGGCATCTTCTTTGCAACAAGGGCAGCTCAAAGCTTCGACACAAGAGGCGGCGTCCAGCGGGGTGGTGGGACACCATGAGTGGGACTTTGCGGATTGCGCGACAATCCTAATTGACCGAGGGAAGGACATTGAAGTTCCTCGACGAGAGAAAGAGCGAAATTGAGAGCTTAAAAAGCGAATCGAGTGTCGTGATACTTTGGCATGTAGTGTGCTCCGAGAATCTTGGAGCCCTTCCTGTAAACGAAAGTGTGAATTTGTATATAAGATCCGTTTTCGCATTTCTTGGGCATGTTTATAGGCCTCTCTTTCTCCCGGAAGATCACCAGACATGGAACCATCGCGGCTGCTGGAACGCCCCCCCCCCCCCCCCCCCGACCCTTGACTTCATAGCACAAATTAGAGAGCACCACCAAGCCAAACAGCCAAAATAACACGCACAAGCGCCTCCTCACCGTGCGTGTTTCGTCACTTAACAATGACCAATCACCCAATGCGGAAGGGGAAACACAGTAAAAAAGGAAGGGGATAAAAAAGAGGAGGCTTGGCTCGACATGCCTCGGTTCCGGTATCGTAGAAGGCAGGGAAGCAACCCCCTTGGGAATGGAATGTCGAGGCAGAGGGACAAAGTGTATCCGCTGGCGGTGCCATTTACACTAGGACAGTTGATTTGTTCTATGCCGTCCAAAAATGAACCGATTAGAAAACTTCGGTAAAACTTCCTTACGCGGCGTTTTACAGCTTCCAGTGCATGCGCAAAATTTGCAGCGGGGCCTGTTGAGGTGTCCTTTAACCGCACATGTGGTGGGTCTGTTGCTCGCCCCATCCCCGCTATTCCGGAGGGTGCACATAAACTAACCAACTAATTTTGATAAACGGTGAGTCGGGGTATTCGTCCGTACGACACTTCGTTCTAGGTCCTGTAACTAGCAAGGTTGAGGCAACATTACAATAGCTAGAACAAAAACAACGCTCGCTTCATTATTGAGAATAGCATTATTTGCCTACTTTAGCACTTTTTAGTCTATTTATCAATCTATCTGTCTATATATACACATTATATGTATAGACGCTATCTACCTAGCGCAAGACAGGGGTAATTGGAGATTACCCGCCGTGGTGGCTCAGTCAGCTAAGGCGTAGCGCTGCTGAGCACGAAGTCGCGGGATTGAATCCCGGCCGCGGCGGCCACATTTCGATGGAGGCGAAATGCAAAAATGCCCGTGTGCTTGCGTTGTAGTGCAAGTTAAAGAACCCTAGGTGGTCAAAATTGATCCGGAGCCCTTCACTACGGCGTTGCTCATTATCAGAACTGGTTTTGGCATGTAAAACCCCAGAAAGAAGAAAAGGGGTAATTGGAGACCACAGGGAGAGGCCTTCGTCCTGCAGTGGACATAAATATAGGCTGATAACGATGATGCCGTTCTGGTCATGTGATCGCCGTCATTTTGCCTTCGTCACACCATCGTCGTCGCCGGACAGAAAAAAACCCTAAGTATATATATATATATATATATATATATATATATTGCACAAGCAAAGCAGATGACTCCTTAGGCAAGGTAGATCGTAGAATGGGGCGTTTCGTTTTTTTGCGCCTATACCTTCAAGGTGGCTCCTTGTTGCGACTTGTCGTACCACTTGCAAGTAGCTGTCCCCCGTTTTGACGGGGCCTGCCTACGCGCTCAGGGGGCACCAGAGAAAAGGGAGCGTAAGCTGGGTAAGCGGTAAATCGACAGTGAGTCGCGGAGAAATATCTGCACAGCACTTCGTACGCATACACCGAAAGGTAAGAAATGCTAAAGAAACACGTGGTATTCTGTGCTGTTTCTCCCTTAAGAAAGCGTCCGTGCATTCACCACAAATGCTGAAATGATTGGGAGTGCGTAATCTTGATGCACCCCAAAATCGTCTCCTCGATGATGCCATGTAGGATGTGTTATTGAATGGAAATCTGCAGAATATTTGCGATCCTCAGCCAGCACTTACATCCTTTTTGCTATTTCTACGTTCATCCTATTCTCATATTTACATATTGAAGTTACAAGTATCATCAGCTAGCTGCACATTCTGCAGTGTTTTCTTCTTGCGAGTCGTTACCTGCTCGTGTGCTTGCGTGCTGAACCGGTTTTGTTGTCCATCGAGGCATCAAGGACAACTCAAAACGCTCTGAGAAGAAAACAAATATCAGGCAAGTTTGCACTCCATCGCGCAAAGCTTAGGCACAGCAAAGCTTACTGGCTGCTACTGCCAGGTATGAACTTGGTTGCTGCTAAGTCTGAACTTAGTTTAACTTAACTACGCATGAAGGAAGGTATACTCGAGCGATCATTTTCGGAGGTACCTTCCCTTTCGCGACATTTCAGGTGACTAGCGCTGGACGCGTCGGCGCCCACGAGCGACAGCGTTCCTGGCATGCCACAAACGCAGGCGTGATAACCAAGGTTGGTACAGTGCCAAGAACGCTGCTGCTTGCCGACGCCGAACGCGTTGGAGGCTAGCCGCTCGATATGAATCGGTCAGTTCGCTGTGTCTCGAGCTTTGCGCGGCCTAGCGCATGCTTTCGCCTTTTTTAGGGGCGAAACTCCTTAGGGTGTGTCCCTCCTCTGTAGTATGTAGTAGTAGTAGTGGTAGTCGTCGTCGTCGTAGTAGTAGGTAGCCACGTCTACTTAAAAAAAAAATCCGAAAGTTGTGTCGATAGCGCGGAATCGAGCCAGGGACCCTTCGCTTCCGAACGCGCGGCGCTAGCCACTACGCCACGAAGCGCACATGGACACACGCACCACGATGACAATAAATATCCAACTTTAACGAAAGACTGCGCGTTTCTAAAGCGTTTGTGCTAGCGCGTTACGGCCCGTGTAAGAAGCTGGTGTAAGACGCTGTGGCCTCTCCACCTTACCCCCGTATTCATAAACACTCCTCGACTTCACTTGCCACCGCCTTGGCCAGCGCGTTCGAAACGCGTTGAAGGCGGTGGCAAGTCAAGTTCAAGTCGAGGAGCGTTTATGAATACGGGGGTTATACTCTCTCAGCAGTCATGTGATGGCGTCGGCAAATGCGGTGCACGTTCCGGCTTGTTTAAACGGCTGCGTAAGACGTTGTGTCCTCTCCCCCTTACTAGAGAGTACTGCACGTTTCTAACGCGTTTGTGCTAGCGTCCCCTTAAGCGGGAGATGGTGCAATTATAATGAAGGGCGCTGTTATAAAATAGGAATGACGTCACATATGGCGCGTGTCATTGGTGGAAGTCAATCGTTCGATTTAGTGCGGCGAGACTGGGCGAATTACACGGAAGATTCACGGTTTACTGATGATTCCCACCGGAGCTTCGCCCACTCACCATCATTCACCCCGTGGATATGCGGTGTTTTAGGGGCGAAGCTCCTTAGGGTGTGGGTCTGTCCCTCCTCTGTAGTATGTAGTAGTAGTAGTAGTAGTAGAAGTAGTAGTAGTAGTAGTAGTCGTCGTAGTAGGTAGCTACGTCTACTTTTATGAAAAAAAAAATGACCGCATAGAGGCCACAGCGTCTTACACCAGCTTCTTACACGGGCCGTAACGCGCTAGCACAAACGCGTTATAAACGCGCAGTATTTCGTTAATGTTGGGTGTTTATTGTCATCGTGGTGCGTGTGTCCATGTGCGCTTCGTGGCGTACTGGCTAGCGCCGCGCGTTCGGAAGCGAGGGGGTCCCTGGTTCGATTCCGCGCTACGGACACAACTTTCGGATTTTCTTTAAGGTAGACGTGGCTACCTACTACGACGACGACTACATACTACAGAGGAGGGACAGACCCACACCCTAAGGAGCTTCGCCCCTAAAATTCCGAAAGTTGTGTCCGTAGCTCGGAATCGAACCAGGCACCCTTCGCTTCCGAACGCGCGGCGCTAACCACTACGCCACGAAGCGCACATGGACACACGCACCACGATGACAATAAATACCCAACATTAACGAAAGACTGCGCGTTTCTAACGCGTTTGTGCTAGCGCGTTATGGCCCGTGTGAGAAGCTGTGGCCTCTCCGCCTTACCCCCGTATTCATAGACGCTCGTCGACTTGAACTTGACTTGCCACCGCCTTCAACGCGTTTCGAACGCGTTGTTATAAAAGGGCGCTGTTATAAAATAGGATTGACGTCACATATGGCGCGTGTCATTGGTGGAAGTCAATCGTTCGATTTAGTGCGGCGAGACTGGGCGAATTACACGGAAGATATTCACGGTTTACCGATGATTCCCTCCGGAGCTTCGCCCACTCATCATCATTCACCCCGTGGATATGCGGTGTTTTTTTTTCCCTCCTGGCTCAGCGCACCGCGGAGTGAAGAGAGGCAGGGGTCGGAAAGGCAGAGAGCTGGCGAGGAGGGGACCGCGTGCGCATGCACGCGGTCTCCTCCTCCTTCTTTGGGTTGTCATGGCTACCACGGCTACGCACCACAAATTACGGCTAGCTTAAACAGGTTCACTGTTACAAGTCGACAGCTTGCACAAGGCCGCGCAAAGCTCAAGACACAGTGAAGCTGGCCGATTGATATCGAGCGGCTAGCCTCTAACGCGTTCCGCGTCAGCAAGCAGCAGCGTTCTTGGCAATGTGCCAACCTCGGTTAGCCTGCCTGCGTCTGTCGCATGCCAGGAACGATGTCGCTCGTAGGAGCCAACCAAGGAGGTTGAAAAAAAAAACTCATGGGGTGGCAGCGCCTGTTATTGTTTACCAGCAGGGGTGAAGCCAGCGCTTGCCCCGACTTCATATCTAAAAGAGTGCCACGCAGGCTGCAGTCCGCGCACACCTTAAGTGTTTTTGTTGCGCGAATGTAAACGCTATGCTAATTGTAAAATAAAAGGTCGTTATTTCTTGCTAAAAATGAATTTTGCTTAGTGTTGATATCAAAAACTCTAAAAAAATGTACCGCGGCATTCAGGTTCCCCCTGAAGCCTGTGCAACATATACGTACAGGCGCTCCCAGAATAATTGGGAACGCAACACACGCGGCCGCTGCCCGGCGGAGCGCGCCCGTGGAAAAAGTAGACCATAGCCACTTTCAAATAATCCTTGCTTGCATTTTTCCATTTCCTTTTCTGGTATTACAATATTCTTGATATTCATACATGCAAAGTTTTCATTTTATATTGTATAATGATGTATTATCTGCTTACGTAGTTATATAGATTATAGCTATGCATTATCTGTGAACATAGTTTTATAGTGTATAGTTATGTGTTATCTGTGTATACAAGCTTGTACATATGACTTCTTTAGTTATTCCTTGTACATAGTGTAAATAAACTTTTTCTAAACAGTACCATGGTGTGCGCGTGCGCGGTCTTCCGAGCAAGCACGATTGGCTCCCTAGTACATCTAGTTTGTGTTGCGCTGCTCCAAAATGGTATACCACTAGTTGCCCCATAACGTATTGTCAAGGGGGGCTCGGCCGGTGGTGTCTATGACAAGCTGTGTCTGCGCATGCACGCGCGTTGGAGCATGAGCGCTCGTGTCTGCATGTTCGGGTGCTTGGGCGTCTTTTTTTTTCATTTTTCATGTTGGCCGTATTTATCATTTGCTCAAAATATTTATGGTAGGTGACCGTGATTAGGCGCTCGCAAAGGGCGGCATTTTTGTCTGATGCAACTGTGATGATATAGGACGCTCGATTGATAAATAGACGAGAACCTACTTAAACAATGACAGTTACGCGAATTCCGCCCTATTCCAATCGAGGCACCATGCCGAAAAGACTGCCGATGGATGTGCGGAGAAATATAATTAAGCTCAGTTCACAAGGTATACCTCAACGTCAGATATGCCGCCTCACAGGAAAGTCTATAAGTGCGGTCAACCGAATAACCCAAGCATACAGGGATGATGACCGACTCAAAGATGCACCACGATCGGGACGACACCGATGCACGTCGGAATAGTCCGACCTTCTAATTGTTGCTGCAGCCGTTGCCGATCCTTTTCAGAGCGCCCGCCAGAGCAAGACAGCCCTCAACCTGCAAGCCAGTGCGACGGCCGCTGGATAAAAATAAAGTTGTCGCAGTTTCACCTGAAAGGCGAATCATCAATTGCGATAGCAAATTTGTAGAGAGCTATACGGAGTAATGATATTAGCTTTATCAGCTGTATAACCTTGGACATGCAGCAGCACCGGCAACACGCAGAACTGTTGTCGACGCCGTCGGCGTTTTGCCCGCGTTCGCTCAAAATGCGTGCGGCGTTGGTGACTGTTGCCGGAGCCTCTGATATAAATAGGCACTTGGTGCCGCAGCTAAACGTCGCCTCCCTTCCCTCCCCCTCCCACCCACGGCCTTTCGTGCGTCGGAAGAAGGCACGTTTGCTCTACATATATGGTGATTGTAGAGGAGGAAAGAGACGCCTACTTCTGCAGCCCTTAAGGGAGCACAGCGCAGAACGCGCGTTTTTTCTCCGCCGTGCGTTCACTCCCCGTGAAAGCGCGCGTCCTCGCGCCCTTTCACTCGCACATACAGCGTTCGGTTTCATCTCCATTGACGTCATACGGAACCTCACGGCGACGGCGACGACGACGGCGACGGCAGAAATCTGCTTTTGAGTGTCCATATAATTGCTATCGCCATAAAAAAAGGTGCGGCCTGCCGCGTCGGTCTAGTTGCAATGGGAGCGAATGTGACAGTCGTAGTTGCATTGCCAGCCGCTTGGCTGGGCCGAACGGCGCTAACCATGGGCGATGGAACGCGTCGGCTTGCACGCGCGACGGCGTACCAAGCGCTTTCCTGACGCATTTGCTATGCCGATGCCAGACAACAGCCCCCGACGTGTGGCGCTGCGGCCGATCACACCGTTTTCGATGCACGCGGCAGGCCGCACCTTTTTTAAAGACGATAGTCTTTCTTCGGGAACTTAAACGCTGAAAATTTGGTCTGTCTGTCTGTCTGTCTGTCTGTCTGTCTGTTTGTCTGTCTGTCACCCGATTCAGCCACCCGGCCAAAGTTGGACCACTTGCTTACCGCCCACACTACTTAAACTGGTACGGCTGTTCATACTTGTGAACATTATCAATCATAAAGTAAATATTACGCATATCTGAAGCGCAACATCACTAGGTAAGTATTAGGAGGTGTGTTCCTTTAATAGAAAATACATAGATACGTAACTCTAAAGACCCTAATTTCTTAAGCTGCGCTGAAAATGCCATGCTATGAGCGCCGACGAACGACGTTCCCCGACTGCGCGCCGACGAGCGCCCTCTGCCATGGAGGAAGGAGACCCTCTGCACAAGCTCATGTTTCCCGATGTATTGCCAGATGGCGTCCATGTCTCATGCAGCGCCTCCTCAATTTTATCAATGCCAGCCAGATGCGGCCGATTCAACATAAAGGAAGCGCTGTCTGAGGCAGGGCAAAACATAAATGGCCGCTTGATGAAATAATGCGGTAAAATGAAATCTGTTCAAAAAAAATCTTCATGCCAGGACGGAAATGGTACGAGAACAGCATCACGGGTGGCCGCGGATCAGACCAGCACTCATATAGTACGGCCGGCAGAAGACTATCGTCTTTCGACGACATTTGCAGCGAAGCACGCAGATACGCGGCAGACAGACAGACAATGAACTTTTTTTTTTATCCAGCGGCCGTGCCAGTGCACACCGCCAGAGCTTTGGAAAAACTTCAAGAACGTGGTGTTCGCGTTGTTGACTGGCCTCCGAAAGGTGCAGACTTTATTGTTACCGAGAATGTGTGGGGCACGATGAAGGAAAGTTTAACCAAGCAGAATTTGGGAGGTGCCAATGCCGACGAGCTCTGGCTCGCCATTACGCGCGGGTGGAACTTCCGCCTTGGTGCGAGGAGGGACTTCGTAGATGCGCTCTACGAGTCAATTCCACGCCGCCTAGAAGCTGCGGTTCGCGTCGACGGCGCGTTGGCGAGATATTGATAGCGGAACATGCCAATCGCTTTAGACGAAACACAGTTACGCTTCGATTCTTTTTGTTTTCTGTGGAAAAAATAAACCCAGTGTTCTTCCTGTTATTTAGATTTACTATGTTCTCCGTATTATTTTTTTTTGCATTCAGCTCACACAGCCTACACTTGATTATCATTGTATATTCCCTCTGAGCAAAAGAAAATGAGTATGAAAATGAGTATCTGCGCCAACAAACGCCGACACGCGATCACTACGTAAGCATACTCACTATCATTGATCCAGATTCCGTGATTGGCGTACAGTATATGTGAACCACGTAACAAGGTGCGCAAATAAATGACTGGAGTCATGAAGAGTTCATTAGAGTGCCCTTTTCATGGAGTAACTTCCTGTGCGTGAAATTGGCCTTAATGAACGTGCCGCGTTATTTCATTTTGTAAACACTTTTATTGCCAATATCGCAGACACACCAGTTAAGGGTGGGGTCATGTAATCGTGGAAATTTTCCTCGTATTACGAAGCTAGTAGTAACACGGATCGGGAGATAATTTAATGAGAACTAATACTTCGCAGGACAGCCTAACACGGTTGAAAAATAAGGCAGCGATGCCGTTGTAGCCAAGCCGCCTCACTAGCACGTAATCACGCAAAACATTGCTATCTCCCAGACGGGATGCTGATCATGGCGAGAATACGCTGCAAGGAATCCACAAGCCCTTATTTATAGATTACGGTGCATGCTGTGCTACAGAAATTCATTCGCCCAGCCCTAGCGCTACCTTTCTGGAGCAAGGCAACGCCAATCTAGATGCACTAGGGAGTGAAACTTGCTCGCTAGGCAGACCGCGCAGGCGCAGATCTTGCCTGTATTTATCCGCCGGCGCGCTGCGTGTCAGAGCAGCTGCGTGTCCGGCGTTCCGAATTATTCTGGGAGCACCTGTACATTCAATAGGAGCTTTACAGCGAAATTATAACATGAAGGAGGCGTTTCCTATACTGCACTATTCCCTGATGTCTCTTCCTACCTTGAGTAAGATGCCGGCGGCGTGGCTTCATTTTCGAAGCAGCATTGCCACTCCAGAAGCTTTTTTGTTTTTTTTTTCAGCCTCCTTGGCGCCGACGCGTCCAGCGCTAGTAACGCGAAATGTCGCCAACGCGTTCGGCGTGTGGGCAAGCAGCAGCGTTCTTGGCACTGCGCAAACCAAGCTCCTTGGTGCCAACCTTGGTTAGCCTGCCTGCATTTCTGGCATGCCAAGAACGCTGTCGCTTCCCGACGCTGAATGCGCTGGAGACTAGCCGCTCGATATCAATCGGCCAGCTTCGCTGTGTCTCGAGCTTTGCATGGCCTAGTGCAAGCTTTCGCCTTTTTTTTTCCTCCTGGCTCAGCACGCCGCGGAGAGAAGAGAGGCGGGGGTCGGGAAGGCAAGGAGCTCATTGTCATGTCAGTGTCATTGTCATGACCTACATTCCACGCATGGCATGACATTTATGTCATAACCTATCACTTATGTTCTTCATACACTTCTGTCATACTATGCCAATTTCGGTACCTACCAAGTTAACGAAACGACCATGAGAGCACCAAGACGTAGGCGGCTGTTTCATGACCTACATGACACGCATGTCATGATATTCATGTCATGACATATCATTGATGTTCGTGATATACTGTTGTCATAACATGCAAATTTTCGCACATGCTAAGTTAACGAAACGACCATGAGAGCACAAAGACTTAGGCGGCTAGATAGATAGATAGATAGATAGATAGATAGATAGATAGATAGATAGATAGATAGATAGATAGATAGATAGATAGATAGATAGATAGATAGATACTGTCAAAGTAGCAAATGTTCACCAAGAAATGCTTCCCATTTAAAAACCATATTATCGATCACAGGTGTCCTAGGCAATCATTGTAGTATAATAGGCTGGTGATGAAAAGCAATGGCGCCACGTTAATATATTCGTTTATCACATTGTAGAGTGGGTTTGTTTGCATTTGTGAGAAATAGAGTGCAGAGAGTGCAATCGGGATTGACTGCGAGTTCCTATAAATGGAGTCGTGAACCACCCCTCGGGATTGGCGAAAAAACACAATGTGCAGTTAGCATACGCTGCTGTGAACTTAGCCAAATTTTCAAGTGTGCGCGGCGCATTGAGCTCGGAAGCGGTGCGCGAAGGCACCTTTTTCTCAAACACTCTCTTTTCAGCAGAAGCCTGGCCGTCCCACTTTTCGAGCTGCTTCATTTCGTAATATAGCAGATTCCCATACGCGGCTGTCATTAAACAATAACTGACATCAATTTAGAAGGGTGTTTGGATCAGTGCGCTTCTTGCTACTGTTACTGTGTACATTTATTGACATAGTTTATTAAACAGACTGATCCAAGCAAAAATATGCTTTGAGTTTCGATAAGAATTAGGCACTTTCTGAAGAAGCCAACCAATGTCTGCTCCCGCTCGGACGCGGCCGCCCGAGTAGGAATTATACTTTGACCACCTTGCTTATCAGTGTCGCAGCCTTCGGCTATCGCTAACTTGGGCTACATTTGAGCACTCAACTGGCCTCCAACCACGCGAAACTTCAGTTCAGGCCACACGCACGCGTGCTAGCGCAAGCTCACTCCTGCCCGCTCCTGGTTCGATCCATTGGCAGACTTCGCTTCGTATTGAGCTATTTATAGCACTTGAAAATGTGCAAGTTGGATGTGGCTGTTATCCGTCATTCAAGTTGGAGCAGGACAAAGCCAGATTGCACTACATAGCAGGGCCTGCGTTGGCATATGAGCGCTAGCGTGCACTCGAGCTGCTCAAGCCCGCTCGGGCGCAAAGCAAGCGCTCCGCACACGGATTCCAGTTGCACGTAGCTACGGTCTGCTACGTACCGCAGATACCGCGGCCAGCTACCGCGAGGAGTGCGCTTGCTGAGCGCGTTGCGGCTCGCTGAGAGCAGCCGCGTTCGGCTACGTTTGGCGCGTAGTAGGTGCCAAAATTGAAGTATTATCCAGCTTTAGTTTAACGTTAGCGTAATAGCGGGGTTAAGAGAAATAGCGTTGGTTTACCCGAATGATCCCCCGGTGCTTCGCCCACTCATTATCATTCACTTCGTGGATATGCTGTGATTTTTTTTTGTTTGTCATCCGGCGTGCGCAAACGCTTGCTGCACACTATGATATTTGCGCTGTCTCGCATCGTCGCGATGCTACTTCCAAAATGGCATTATTAAGACCAGTTACTGACTGACGAAGCAAAATCGCGCCTCAAAAACTTCTCCGCAGGGCACGATCGAAGTTTTCCTCGATTTCCTCTGGTAGCGCGTTAGCTGCCGTCTGCCACGGCAGGCCCGACACAGGCGGCGCCACTGTCGATATCGCGCCTCGATCGCGCTGGTCGCGCCGAGCGCGATAGTGAACGGAGGAGGAGGGAAGTGGATGGCGCTACTTTTAACACGAAAGTGTTTTATGCCGGGGTCCACCAAGACTTCACTGACGTATTTCCGTCACGGAAATACGTCATACGGAAATACGGAATGACGTTCTTACAATGTACACGAACATAATACAAAGAAGAAACCAGAAGAAAAAGTTCCACAAACATGCAAAATTTGGAAATCGAACCCACGACCTCTCGGTCCGCGACGATAGATCGCCGAGCGTTTATCCCATTGCGCCACAAACGCATTTGCAGAGAGCTACACAGACGCGCCTTATATATCTAACACTCCTCCGTGTACCCGCGCTCTTGCTCGGGGCGGTGCCGCCGCCTACGAGCAGGAAAAGAGAAGTACTGCATTATGACACTAACGCGCACCGACAGTGAACGCTTCGGTGGTCTCAGCACTACGACGCCTCGATGCCAGCATTCGAAGGGACGCTGGCATCAAGAAGCACTACCAACGCCACCTAGGTGGCGTTCACCGTACTCAGCACAGCGGAGCGTGGCCTCCGCAATTAGCTCTGAAAATGTTTCTGAAGTTGATCGCGGAGGCTGCAATTACGACGCGCTGTACGCGCTGATTTGACTCGGTGACGATTCAGTTACGTGCTTTGTCTTGCGCGTTGTATTAGTGTGTCAGTTACGTGCTTCGTCTTTCGCGTTGTGCTAGCGTGTGCAGCGTAGTGCAGCTTCCATATGCACGACGGTTGCTCATGGTCATCGACGTTGGTTGTCGTGATGGAGGAGACGTGCCACCAGGCGTCAGCGTGGGTGCATCAACGCCTAAGGGCTGCTTTAGCCACAAAACACCAATAGACATTATATATCAATGTGCAATAAACATTACACTACTTCTGTGAAGACGCGTTTCACTTTCGTGTTCTATACCGATTCCTATATAAGAGGGATCAACCACATTTTTTATATATAGGGGCTTTAGGAGAAAATTTCTCCCGTTGGGTTGAGGCGCGTTCGAAACGAGAAGCGCTCTAGAAAATTCCTCAAGGTTATCCAAATACTTTGTCGTCGAAGCGGCCTGTGACTAAACGAAAGCCGTTTACACAGTGATTTGCTACGAATGAAGTGTAATCAACAAAAACAACGCGAAATTATTTATTTATTTATTTTATTTTATTTATTCAATACTACAAACCTTGTACAGGTCCAAGCAGGGTGAGTAAAAAGGTAAACAAGGCAAATACAACAGAGTTAATAACGTTTCAAAAACATCAAATTGAGGCGAAAGGCAATAAATAATCATTCTAATCAGTTACAGTGCGAGGAAAAAATGAAAACTTGAATAAATCTGTTCGTGCAAAATAGGGTGTCAGCGAAGTAGGATGATGGTGGCGAGTATGCCTTGATGTAGAAGATAATAGATAGGGTAATGGATTGATTGCTAGGTGCCGATTCCACAGCAAGAAAAGAAATTGTAAGCGTAAAGCTTTCCTTCTTTGTTCGAGACATTGAATTCCATTAGCCTGCATTATTTCAGAGGGGGAGTCATACGGAGAAAATTTCTAGTAAATAAACCGTTCAGCCTTCCTCTGTACCTTTCGAGACGGGAAATATTGTGTTTAGTAAACGGGTCCCAAACCACGCATGCATATTTAAGTTTAGGTCTAATTATTGAATTGTACGCAAGTAATTTTACACTCGGGGGTGAGTTTTAAGCTTATGCCTTAAAAATATAATTTACGCAACGCAGAAGAGCAAATGTTGTCTATATGTAAATTCCAAGTTAAAGTATTAGTAAGTGTAACGCCCAAGTACTTATATTTAGTCTCTTCCTGCAACGGTGCCGTGACTAGCGTGTACGCAAAAGAGAGCGGAGCTTTTTGCCGAGAGAAGCGAAGAAAGACGGTTTTATCAGTATTAAGTTTCATATCCCATGTTTCACACCATTCAAATATGTTAGCAAGAGCGGCATTAAGATGGTTCTGATTGGTAGATGTGGTTATTTCTTGAAAAAGCACAAAATCATCCGCAAACA